>NC_056731.1:488479166-488691666 GCF_019279795.1 Protopterus annectens
AGAACGAGCATGATGATTATGTTGGGTGAAGCAGAAAATTATCAGATATTGAATGGAGCTATGTTAAATAGATTGATTAGCAATGTCCAATCTGAGTTATATGACATGTTCTTATGCCACACAATTGATGGTGATTTGTACAAGTATTTAGTAGTTGAGAATCCCCTTATTTCCACCATAAGAGGACTTCCAAAGGTGCATAAAACTTTTGAAAACCCTCCCATGAGACCTATAGTCTAAGGTGGTGGTTGGCTTACGGAAACGGCCTCTATATTTATTGAGAAGCAACTCCGACCAGTTGTAAATGAGACTATTTCAATATTGAGAGATACTCAAGATTTTCTGGAAAGTTATGGTGAATATATTCTGAACAATGAAGAGGCACATAGTGATTTATTGGTCACATTAGATGTGCCTTCCCTTTTTACTTCAATTCCAAATGACACAGGAATGGAATTTTTGAGATTATTTTTGATTGAGAAAAGGATATCCAGAAGTTCCATGATTAAGATTCTAGCTTTACTTGACTTAGTATTAAGTAATAATGTGTTTTATATGAGAATGCTTATTATTTACAGAGAAAAGGTGTTGCAATGGGTACTCCATGCGCTAACTCATATGCCAACTTGGTGTTGGCATATTGGGAAAATACGTATGTTCTGTCAAACGTTATATTTAATAAACACATTAAATTCTACAAATGTTTTGTGAATGATGTGTTTTTGACGTGAAAAGGTACAGAAATAGAGTTGAATGATTTTATTGAATATATTAATGGCACCACAGATTTTTTGAGATTTGAACAGAAACAATCTTATGAAAAGATGGAATTCTTGGATGTTCAGGTGATCAAGATAAATGGTGAGATACATTCTGAGATATATAGGAAACCATGCTGGAAAAATAATATGTTACATAGAAGTAGTATGCATCCTCAACATATATATCACAATATAGTGAAAGGTCAGACACTAAGGATGTCACGTCTCACTACAAGTGATGAAAATTATAATAAAAAACAGGAGATGTTAGTGAATAATTTAATATCAAGAGGATATAGTAAACATGAAGTTGAAGCTGTGCATAAAATGAATAATTCAATCAGGAAAGGAAAAGGGAGACCATACTATACAATAATAGTGGGAGTATTAATAATAATAATAGAAATCAAGGAAAAGATGAGAATAGAGTGATAATTCCTTATACAAATATGAATAAAGGAATTAGAGGAATAATAGAAAAAAATTGGGGAATATTGACTACTGATGAGAAGATAGTTGAAATAGTAGGCCAAAGACCTTGTTTTTCATATAGGAATACAAAATCACTTTAAGAAGCTGTTATGCTATGACGATAGTATTAACAAGAATATTTTTGTCAAATCAAGTAGACAGGGTACATTACCTTGCAGAAATTGCAACCATTGTTCATACATGTCCGGAAATGACTATTTTGTACATCCAGAAACAAATTATAATTATAAATATAATTTTTATGCTGCTTGTAAGTCAAGGAATTTGATATACATAGCTGTCTGTCAGACATGCTTATGTTTTTATGTAGGAAAGACGAACAGGAGTCTTAGGGAGTGGGTTCGTGAACATGTTTATGCAATAAACAGAGAAGATGAAAATAATGCCCTAGCCCGACATGTCCTAGATAAAGGTATGAACCACAAGTTTAAATTTAGTGTTTTAGAATTGATTGGGATAACAAATAGATTGGGTGGTATAAAGAATTACACTGAAGAACGTGAAAACAGATGGATAATAAGACTACAAAGCTATAGGGGACATGGTTTAAATGAAAGAGTAACTTTGAAACCATTTTTAGCAGCACGCCCCTATGCTCATTAGTATTAATATTTTTATATGTGTATATGTATTTTTTATGTGGATTTTGATACATATATAATGTATAATTTATATATTCATATGTCTTTTTTATACTTTTATATGTTTCTACATATGCATATTTTAATATATGACAATATTTATGCTTTGATTTATGTATGTATGCACATGTTTTTGATGTTGTGAATATGTGACTGTTGCTTTTAGAATGGAAATGGTTTTATAACATGATTGATTAATTGAGTAGAAGATGCATTATTTAAGTGCGATAAGAGATACTAGTAGTTGTAAAAGTCTGATGAAGCATTGTAAAACGTGAAAGCGCTTACTTTGGATACTGCAGTTAAAAAATTGTTCTTGGTGGATTTCGTGCTGTGGCGAGCCTCATTCTGTTTGTTACTAAGTTGCTATTTGAATCTGAAGAGGCTCCTAACCTTGAAGCTGTTTTGTTTGGATTTTTCTGCTTACTAGAAAAATGTTCAAAACAATTTTAAAACACACTCTAACAAGTGTGCTGTATTATACAAGGAACATAATTTAATACAATCACGAAAGTGAATCAAAGAACACATTCATGTATAGCATTGTTTATCAGTGTTTATCAATATATATTAAAGTCATACACACCTCCAGGCTGCTCAAACAGCATGACGCACAGGGGACACTCCAGGTGCATTTAACCATTGACAAGACACCTATGCAAATCATAGCTAGCTACTGGCCCCCAAATCTGATTCAAGATGTCCAATCTGCCTATCTGAACCTCTTCGAATCTATCAAGACTCAACCCTTTACCCAGATCCTGGGTGACTTTAACTTCCCAAACATAGACTGGAAAAACTACTCATGCTAGAACACAAATGTCAAGAGATTCCTCAATTTTGTCAATGCAAATGCTTTGGAACAGCTAGTCGATACCCCCACAAGAGGTCATAATATCTTGGACTTGGTATTAACCAACATGAGTAACCAGTACAGTATCCCTGCAGTATCATCCTCCCTGGTATGGTCCGACCATAAAGCAGTCACTTTCGAAGTCGCCATCTCCTCCACCCCCAGGGTCAAAAAAAAACTTCTCCAGAGCTGATTACAGCCTCCTGAGGGATGGTATAAACAGCTTCACAGCCCTATACCCCTCATTAAAAACTGGCACCAGTATCCAAAACTATACCTAAGCACTATACAAACATTTATATAGATGTATGGAATCAGGAATTTCTGACAGGACTAAATCATCCTATGCAAGGAAGAGTAAACCTGTCTGGTGGACATCTGCAATAAATAAACTTTATAACAAAAAAAAAATTGCTGTCCAGGACCAAGAAGGAGCAGATGCCCAATTAGAAGCATTCTCTCCTTAGTCTAAACAAGCAAATAAGAGCAATACTGAAATCCTCTAATGCAAACTTCGAGTCCAAATTAGCCAGATCTACTAGAGACAGTCATAAGGCCTTCTTCCCATATGTCCGCAATCTCAAAGGAAACACCGAGATCTGTTCAGAACTGGTGGTCAAGAACACCACATATACAAATAGATATAGTAGAGATAGCAAACTTGCTGGCTGACAGATTCAGCAAAAATGTCACCCCCCTGTCCACCCCATCAGTAAATCAGGACATTCCCAGTACCTGCCCTCTTACCCTTATATCTAGGGCTCAGGTCATCACTACTCTGTCAAAGGCAAACAATGCAGCCTCCATGCGAAATGATAACATCCCAGGCTGCATCCTACATGAACTCAGGCAGGAACCTGCAGCACCATTAGGCATCCTATTCAACTAAGGCCTGAGTACCAGCTTTGTTCCAGCTGAGTGGAGGACAGCCACTGTCATCACTTTACACAAAGGTGAAGCATCCACCGATCTGGGAAATTTTAGACCCATCAGCAGCCTGATCTGCAAGGCCATTGAATGGATTATCATGGACCTCATTAACAAGGACATTGGCAACCTCCAGATACTCAATCCCACACAGTTTGGCTTCGTCAAGGGGAGATCATGTCTGTTAAATTTGGTTGACTTTTTTGAGACAGTCACCAAAACCATGGACGAAGGGAAGGTGGCGCAGACCACCTACCTTGACCTGGTCAAAGCCTTCTACTCTATTCCCCACTTGGGCATAATAGATAAACTCTCTCAACTAGGCATCAATCCATATGTTGCCAGATGGGTAGCTAACTGGCTCACTTACAGAACCCACATAGTAAAAATAGGGGAAGCCACCTTAAGCAGTAGACCCATATTGAGCAGCGTACCCCAGTGTTCGGTCTTGGAGCCTCTTTTTGGGATATACTTTTCTGAGGTGCAGGCCAAAACCAGTGGGCTATGGCTGACCAAGCCTGCAGATGACTGCAAGCTGGGCACTGTCATCAATTCCCCTAGTGATGTGGACGTCCTCCAAGAGGGTCTCACCCAAACAAATGACTGGTGCCAGAAACATGGCCTCAAGATGAATACCAAAAAATGCATCATCATCCCCTTTGGAGAGAGTGATGTCCCCACAAATTATCACATTAATAACAAAGTCCTTAGCACACAATCAGTTGTGAGGGATTTGGGCACCAAGACTGACAGCAACCTGAATTTTTTTTCCAAAAATTTACAAATTATATCACTTTAGTTGCAAATCATTTACATCACAGATACCATTGAAACAACTGCAGTTGTAAACATTATATATCACTTGTAAACCATCCAGTCATTGTCAGTTAAGCATTATATGGCTCATTCAAATCCTGGCTCTTAAACCTTGTTCCTGCTCTGCATATATTGTTCCCACAATTCCCATTTTTTCCTATGTAGTTTGCGCCTTCACTTTTCTAAAGATCCCAATTCCAGTTGTTTTCTCTCTGTTACTATATTCAGTACTTCTAGTAAACTTGTTCTAGCCTTTGATTTCCATTTTCTAGTAATTGCTTTTTTTGGCAGCCACCATAATTAGACTCAGCAAGGCTTTGCTATGTCTAGGCAATTCTAATTCTGTAGCATAACTCAAAAAAATCATCTCCGCAGTCAGTCCATCCTGCTCACATAGCATCTCCAACAGAGCATTCTGTAGGGAATCCCAAAAGTCCGCCAGTTCATTACACTCCCTAAAAATATGTTCCCAGCTACCTCGATCTTGCCCATCACACCTCCAACATTTGCCATCCACTGAGGAAAAAATGTTTGGAGTCTACTTTGGGTATAAAAATACCTATGTAAACACTTCCAGGCAAAGATCCTAAATCTTCTAGACTTTGTTACATATTTGGGAGCTATACATATATCCCCTCCATTGTCTCTTTGTGAATTGCTTATCCAATCTTTCTTCCCAATCCTTTCTCATCTCCTCTGATTGATTCTTATAATTATAATGCATTATTTTATATGCTTTACTAATTATTTCTTTTTTAATGGCAGCTTCTGTTCTAGATTCTATTAAAAACTCTACCAGTGCTGGTCTTTCATTTAGGAGTCCCCTATGTCTTTCCCTTTGCCTACACTCTGATACCAATCCTTGATAGGGAAGGCAATTTCTAACCTGCAGTCCAAATAAATTCTTGGCCTCTTCCCATTCTATTACATTTCCCTTTCTAGTTATTTGCTCCCAATACCTTGGTTCCTTTGCCAGTTTTCTGCAATAAATTCCAGCCCCCTCTTGCCTATTATCTGTATCTCTGATCACAGTCAATCCTATTGGCAAAATTTCTTTTCTCCATTCTCATGCCGGTTTGGTTCTTAGAATACTCCCTGCTATTTTATGAATATAATACTCTGTATGATTTTGTTTGTTATCCATAAGAGTCTGCATCCAAAATCCCAATCTCTCCTTATTTCTTGAACTTCCTCCCAGTGTCAGCATCATTCCTTTCCACTTTGAATTATAGTTTTCTGCTTGTGCTATGTGTAAGAGCCTTAACTGTGTTGCTCTAAAATACCCCATCAAATTAAGTAATCCTAGTCCGCCTTGTTCTATTGGTAGAATTAGCTTATTCCACTTGACCCTTGATGTCTTCCCTTCCCAGATAAAATTCTTCAACTCTTTTTTAATTGCTATCCACAACTTCTCCGGTTGATAAAAAAATATGCCTGACCAGTGTATAAGACTAAAGGGACTAAAAGCATTTTAATGGCTTGTATCTTAGTATTCATATTCATATAACAAAACTTCCAGTTTCTCAATTTTTGTATTATCTTTTGTTTAGTCTCTTCCCAGATATGCTTCGCTGCCACCACAGAGTCATTTCTAACCCATACTCCTAAATGCTTCATTTTATCATTGACCACCATGTTGCTTCCATTGTACGGAAAGCTTTCTACATGGCCCAACTCATAAGTAAGGGTATCTTATCCAGAGACAAGGAGGTCATAGCGTTCCTGTATTCTTCCTTTATAAGGTCCATTATTGAGTAGAATGCCCTATTCGGCGGTACCTCATAAAGCACATGCAGCAGCTGGAGAGACCACAGATGTTCTTCACCAGGAGCATCCAGGGCCTTAAAAGTCTACCATACACAGATAGGCTAAAAGTCCTATCCCTCTACTCATTTTCTTCCAGACTCCTCAGGGGTGACCTCTGTCTGATATACAAGGCGATCTTGGACTCCGCCTTGATGGGACTGCTGCATATCAAGTCAAACTCCACTCGAGTAACCTGCACTCTCAGCCTCAATCTGGTCTGTGACATCAATAGGACTTGTTGGTGGGACAGATTTGTGTCCCAGAGACTCCCCCATCTGTGGAATAGACTCCCTGTCCACATCAAGCAGAGTACTGGATGAGAAATAAAAAATACATCCCTGGGATTCCACCCCATGTCCCTGCTGGACAGGGGCATCAGGTGCTGATTTGTCTAAACATAGGCTGAACTATTTGCTAGGATTATAAAGGCCTCAGGGGCAATAGCCTAGTAATTTTGTATGATCCTATGCATGGTCCTAAATATGTATGCAAGGAACCTATGATTTGAAAACAGCCCAAAAGTAAACTTTATCTACCACTGGCCAGATGCATTTTCTTTGATTGTGTGTTTCATTGCTGTTTCAATGAATGTGAGTTTCAAGAGCAGTGAAGTTTTAATGCAAAGTCTGTTTTCATTGTGAAACTGCATTCCTTGTGCTATACAATTTAAAATAAAAGTTTTAAATGAAATCCAAATAATCATTGTAGAAGTAAAGTAAAAAAAAAAAAAAACAATATGCACATTACAGTGTTTATGGTAAATGGGAAGAAATAGCCAAGTCATGGATCACTGGAATGGCTGCAGGGGTGAAGGGCTGTGTATGGGGGAGGGGGCCCCATTTTACCATAATTTTGTGAAGGGGGAGGGGCAGCAAACTCAAAAACAGTCCCAGGTGGCACAAACTCTAGCTACACCACTATCTCGACTGTATGGTGATCTTGGAGTTGGTATAAATACTTAGCAGGGGGTGTGGTTCAGAGGAGATTGCCCTCTGAATAAACATTGTTTGTGTGGCTAGAGGGTGTACTGTGGCTTTGTCAGTTTTTTCAATTAACTACATCGTTGACCATATGGCTTTCAACAATGTAGCTTTTCCATAAACTAACATAGATCCTTGCAAGAACTCTCACAAATCTCTCTTTAGAAATTTGCATACCTAATTTTTAAATCATATGACCCACTACAGTAATGACTTTTCATTCAAGACAAGCCTATAGAGCAGTGTTTGTAGTCCTTATCTTCTCCTCTCAGGGCACATCAGCCTACTGAGTTTATTAAACCTACAGAGTTTATCAAGTTGCAGCCTTGCTGATTATTGCTGTTTGATTTGTCTGTCCATTATTCATATTAATAAATAGAGACATCAGAAAAAGCTCTTCCCCGAGTGCTGGATGACCTGCATTTCTTTACAGCACAAAGATCTTGTTTATCATTCGATGTTTATCAATTTATCCAGTTAAGGGCCCATTGCTTTACTTCCAACTCCTTCAAGAACACTGGAAAGCTATATCCTTCAACAATTGTCACATGAGCAATCACAACCTCTTCGCTACAATACATCTTGAATTTCATTCGAACAATAGTACAAAATAATATTAAACTTTGCAGAACATGTATGTAAAAGGGACTTGATGACAAGACGGGTGGCCCTCTGTTTCTTTTTATCTTATAAAAATTTGACACTGTCTCCCATCATAGTTACCACATCTTGATATTGATCTAGGAGCTTCTTATTGATTCTGTAGCAATCTGCCTATTTCACACTGTCTGCTCACTAGGTTCAGGCTTTCCAACGCCGAGCACATTAGCAACAGTCTCTCAGGAGATCCAGTCTATAACTGCTGATTTTCAAATTTTCATCAGTGACATGTATACTGCATCATAAGCCACGTGTCTGTTTCACTCTGGAAATAACTCTGCCTTTCTGAGTTCTTATAAGCCTCCTAAAGGATGTTTATATCAACTTCTGGTGACCTTCCCAAACATCTAGACTTGGCTGTCGGACTCTGGTGTTCTTTTTAATGTTAGTAAGGCAAAAGCTATGCCATATTTGAATACCGTACCTTGAAAGTTGTACATATATTGAGCATTTGGTCTTCATTTCAATAAAATGTAAAGCAGCCACAGCCTGCCTTGCTCTAGACAATTAAACATTTTATGACACATCTAGCATGTACAACTTCAGCATGCTGTTTTCAGCTAGTGAACCTACAATATGCCAGTTCAGTTTTTGCCGTCATGTAAAACACACAACTGTCTGTATTTTAAAAAAGCTGGAGGGTTGGAATTGTCTCCATAGGTAACTGTTAACTAGATAAATAGAGCCAACTTCATCATCATCTTGAAAAAAATGTCCCAGCATTCAAACCACCACTCAGTGGCATATCCCGACATGCATTCTTGGATCCCAGTCCCAATATCTCAAGACCCCTAACTACAACATTTGTGGAGAACCTTTTTCTCAGTTCATTTTTCAAAATTTTAGAATAATCGCTCATATAATAAAATAATACCTAATCTCATTCACTTCATGACATATTTATAATCTTATTTCTTTTCCAGTTGAAGCAATAACTGTTCTGTGAGCATTAGCCTAACAGTCCTCATTGAGCTGAGAACTGCCTTTCCTCACATCTGCCTTCCACACTACTGTCCTCTTCTCACCTACTGCAACTCAGCTTCATTTAACTTTTCCCTCTTTCAGTGGCTTAGAAGACTGAGGAAAACAGGATTGCCTGCTAGAGGAAGCAGGCCAGGCTCCTCAGCTACTGGTGTAAGTGTAGGATGCTCCATGTAATAATGTAATACTGTAATAATGACCATTCTTAATTGGTTAACTAGCCCATTCTTGTTACCAGAAATGTTGTTTCCAAACATTTCTTGCTAAATGTGCACCAAGGCATCTACTTAGGTATTGTTATATGGCTAACTAGACCTCTCTGGCTACTAGAAAAAGCTGATCCCTGGAAGTTAAGATAATTGTGGACTAATGCATATGCTTTGGCATTGTTATTTGGTTAACTATGTAAAATAATTTATTTTTCTGCATGCATATGCTTCAGCATTGTTATTTGGTTAACTGCTTATTTTTCTGCCTGCTGTTTCTAACTCCATACAGGGTTTGCTTTGTTATTTCCCTTTCTGATCGCATTTTGACTTTTCAAACTTTTACCCAGGCTGTTGCACTCTGTATTTTATGCTATTTTTTTTTTTTACGTTTACAGTGTATTATTTTACTTACTTGCCTGTCTCTCCCAACTTCAACCACTTAAAACTTAGCCTTCTTTTTTTTCATCTTTTTCCCTTTTAACCCATTATAGTCTATTGGGAGACTGAGCCACTTAACCAATCTCCCTCCTACCTGAAAGCCAGCATCATCCAACTACAATCTATCCCTGGATCCCACTGCTAAACAGATCTAAAGTACGCATGCTTAAGGTTTTTTAGCCCAATTGCTATATCTAAGATGAAATACAGATACTAGTAATTTCTCTCTACTTAGTGTGCAGACTGCCAAGGGTTTGTCTCCCATAGCGGCTTTCAACACCCCCCCTTCTTCTAATTCCAACTATGCTTAATACCTTCTATCCTCTCCCTCTCTATAGATATATCTGTGTGTGTGTGTGTGTGTGTGTGTGTGTGTGTGTGTGTGTGTGTGTGTGTGTGTGTGTGTGTGTGTGTGTGTGTATATGGGCGCCCGCATGCAGGTGCAAGGGGGTGTACTTGCACCCCCCTGGATTTTCATAAGCTACAAGTGCAAAACATTGTTAAACATTGTTTCTGGAAACTTTTGTTTTTAAGCTACCTGGTGTGGCAAAACATCGTTTCTGAAAACTTTCAGCTTTTTTTTTTTTGTAAAGCCTGCATCATTCGGAGTCAGAGAGGAGATGTTATTGGAGGTGGCACAGTGACATGATGCATAACTGACAGCCTCAATTTCCTCCTTAAACTGCATCTCTGTACAACTGTTAGAAGTATAAGATTCACGACGATCACGTATGTTATCACACATACTCCACAGACACAGTGAGAAGGAGTATTGTGCTCATGTGGCAGACTGGTGTGCTGCATTTGATGAAGGAACTGAAGGTAGGTGTCAGTTCGACTGGGTTGGACGAAGAAAGAAGAGCCTCCCTACCTAGACTAGTGTACTCGTCAAGACAGGAGAGAGACTCCTGACTGAACTTAAGGTAGGTGGTTCTGGGTTGAGTTGGAAGGAAATGGGAAGAGAAGAACCAAGAAAGAAACTCCATTCCTGACTTCTGAGTCATTTCTTTTTGTATGCTTCCAGCCAGGCCAGCTTGGCACCAAAATGGCGTACTTCAGTTGAGATGGATGGAGTTGAGTGAGCTGATGCGACTCGCGAGTGTGTGTGTGTCTAGTGTTTTCCCCTGGTGTCCACTGCCCCTGCCCTCCCTGTTCCCAATCTCATGCCATACTTCTTGCCTTTATCTGTGCAGACTGCAGACAGAATCTGTGGCTAACAGCTTCTCCATCAACAATCACATCCACAATGTGATGCCTGACATGAAGCCTGCCAAAGAACCTTGAAAGAAGCTCCTGGCCTACTTCTGACTGGCTGACTCCAAGAGGAGCACTTTCAAGGTTCTTCAGCAGACGACATGTCAGGCATTCGCATCGTGGATGCGATGGTCGACGGAGATGCTCGGCTGTTTTTTTTTTTTTTTTAATTGAATCCTCCTGGTTTCCAGTTTGGTGCCAAAACGTAAAAGTGGCGCACTTTAGATGGAGTGTGTATGTGATTCACATCTTCTCACTCCTTTGCAAGCAATCTGTATATATCTTGCCTTTTGGTGCTGCTGTACCGCACCGCACCCGAGTACAAGCCATTGTTCAGTGGAGTGGTATGTTATTTTGTCCCATGTTTTGAAAGGTGCCAAGAAAGGGGAGAGCTAGTTGGAGGTAGAATGTCAAGAGGATGCAGTAGGAAGGATCCGGAGACTCAGAGCCTGCTGTATTATCTAGTGTGGCACAACAAATCCCGGGAATTGGAAAAGTAACTTCAGAAGAAGCAGGTGGGCATTGCATAATTGTAGAAGACAAGGTGCTAAAATGTGTGTGTGTGTGTGTGTGTGTGTGTGTGTGTGCGTGCGTGCGTGCGTGTGTGTGTGTGTGTGTGTGTGTGTGTGTGTGTGTGTGTGTGTGTGTGTGTGTGTGTAGACAGTGTATACATATATATATATATATATATATATATATATATATATATATATATATATATATATATATGTATATATGTAGCAGACAGCCATGCAGAGAGAGAGAGAGAATGGAGCTGCTGCCTGTACATGTAGACAAGACCAGTTTGAATAATGTGGCAACCATAGGGGTGGAGTCGTGGTAGTTTGGCATTTAGATTTAGTGGGTGAATGGGGGATTTAGGGTTATGAAGTAGGGTCTGGGATTAATGCTAGTGAGTATAATGAAGTTTTAGGGTTGGGGTGCAATCAGGAAATTTAGGGTTAGGGAGCAATCTGGGAGTATAGGGTTGGAGAGTGTGGAGAAAATTTTACCATGGAAACATTTTTAAAATAGTTTCTGCCAATATGATAATTCAATAGAGCTGGTAGACATCATGGTAAAATATAGCCTCTAGTTACCAGGAATAAGAAAATAAGGCCAGACTTAAATCTAATTAAATCTCTTGTAGTCTCACTGCTAACATCTCACTCTTAGCCATTTCATAATTTAACATTTCTGGGTTTGGCATGCAATTAGAATTCATCATCTGCACAAAGAAATGGCACTGTGTGTGACAGAGAAAGCTTCACTATTAGTGAAGTAAAATAGCTCGCCCTCGCCTATACCATGTGCTGCAGGTGTGATGCTAAGCAAGAGTAAAGGAGATGAAACAAGAGAATAATAACTGATTCTCCCAGAGTGAGAGTATATAGGACACAAAAGCTGCAGAGAAGTACAGAAGGCAGAAGAAGGATACAAAATCATAAGATGTGTGTCACATGCCTCTCATCTCATACCTGAACTGATGAACTGCAGTAGGTATGACTCAGCAGATCCACAAGCTACTTCTCAGAAACTGCAATGTTGTCACATACCTGCCTAGATAAGTAGGGCATTAACAGGTGCCTACCTGGATATAAAGGGGTATATAGATGCCTGCCTATATGAGAAGGGATTTTTTAGGTGTTTCCCCTGGATGAGGAGGGGGTTTGTACTAGTTTGCCTTGATCAGAAGAGGATTTATAGGTGCCTGCTTGGATGAGTAAAGGGTTAATACATGCTTTTTTGTCTGTGTGGATAAGGAAGTGGTTTGTAAAAACCTGCCTGAATCGGAAGGATGTTTACACATGCCTGTCTAGATGAAGAGGAGGTTTATAAGAATTTGCCTGGATGAGATAGGAGTTGTACATCTCATACCTCAACCAATGTGGGTTAATAGACAGACAGACAGTTTCTTTGTCCCTTGACAACCAAACCAGTGAATGCTGCTTCAGGTGTTGTGTAAGTGGAGAAGTGTCACGTAGTCTTTTTGAATGAAGTCTGACACGTCAATGCTGTCCTGTTCTGTGCTGCGAGGTGGGACTGTCTCAAAGTGGAACACATGTATCGTGGAGACCAGGGACAATGCATGGGAAAAAACAATACCTCTTAACTAATAATAAGTAGCATTTATCCATCTAGTTTACGCATTGCTCTGCTTTTTATATAACCAGGTTTCCTCCTTTAACCAATAGCTTATGTCCTTTTATTTCTCACTTGAATTATATGCCATGACATTTTGAATTATCCTTTGTTTCTAACATGACTTCAACAACTAAGTATTTCCATGTGTCTGCAACACTCTCCATTTTGCCATTGCTCTACACCTCCTTTCATGCGTTTCCACTTGTACGTATGTGAAAGGTACTACCTTTTATACTCTGAAGACTGCTCTTACCATTTGTTGTTGTACTTGTAGATCAGGAGGGAATCATGATTACTGTCACATAAAAGTTTATTTATGTATTATTAATGTGCGCTTTCAAGTTTCATTGAATGTGGATTTAGAATCATGTTTACGGTCTTATTTTACTCAGTCTAAGACTGAAGCTTATTTCTGTTCTTTATATTTTAAACTGCATTGCAGTTCTTATCCATACAAAAAAATGCTAGTACGCTGCTGACTTGATTATAAACTGCTTGCCCCGATAAAATCAGTCAACTATATTGATTCATGTAAACTGAACAAAATGTTACACACTTTAAAATAATAACAATCTTCTTCTTTCAGCTGTTCCCATTGGGGTCGCCACAGTGGATCATCTGTTTCCATGTCCTTCTGTCCTCTGCATCTTGCTCTGTCGCACCAACCACATGCATGTCCTCTCTCACCACATCCATAAACCTTAGCTTAGGCCTTCCTCTTTTCCTCTTACCTGGCAGCTCCATCCTTAGCATCCTTTTCCCAATATATTCAGCATCTCTGCTTAGCACATGTCCAAACCAATGCAGTCTCACCTCTCTCTAGCTTTGTTTCCAAACTGTCCAGCGTGGGCTGATCCTCTAATATACTGATTCCTAATCCTGTCCATGCTCATCACACCCAGTGCAAATCTTAATATCTTCAATTCTGCCACCTCCAGCTCTAACTCCTGTCTTTTTGTCAATGCCACCATCTACAACCCATATAACGTAGCTGGTCTCACTGCCCTGTTGTAGACCTTCTCTTTCACTCTTACTGGTACACATCTGTCACAAATCAGTCCTGACACTACTCTCCAGCCATTTCACCCTGCCTGTACTCTCTTTCACCTCTTTTTCATCCACACCATCAGTCTGAACTGTTTATCCCAAGTATTTAAACTCATCCACCTTCACCAACTCTACTCCCTGCATCCTCAGCATTCCTCTATCATCCCTCTCATTCACACACATATTCTATCTTAGTCCTGCTGACCTTCATTCCTCTACTCTCTAGAACATATCTGGACCTCTCCAGTGTCTCCTCAACCACCTGTTCCCTACTCTCACTACAGATTACAATGTCATCTGCAAGCATCGTAGTCTACAGGGACTCTTTATTTGCTTTATTTGGGAAAACTGTGAAGACTGTGCATAAAGCACGTATTTCTGTCCAGATAGTACTTACTGCAGTATTACGTTTTCTTTGCATAAACATGTACAAAACCAAAAATCAACTAGTTTTATGTATTTATTTTTTGTTGTTGTCCAGGTTAGCATGAGAAACATGTTAATCACTGGTGATGTTGAAACACATCAGATATTTTTTTAATCCCATATCTGACAGTTTTTTTTTTCTTGTGTTCAGTAACATCATTGATAGAAGAGATGCAAGATATTTACTACAAAGGTAGTACTAGCCCATCGGATGCTTTAGGTTGTCTATTATTGAATAAGTAGGGTATGTGATGGCACACAATGAGGACATTAGAACATTTTTCAAACAGATTAGTAAGAAAGCAAGGTAGGAGCAACATGAAGTAACAGAACTAGCTGGGTCTGTTTATGAACGTACCGAGAAAGGTGCTGTCTCTGCTATGTTTGTGGAACAGCAAGAGACCCCACAAAGTGTATGTGCAGAAACTGATATTGGCTGTTACATTCGATCAGATAGAATTGATGACTTCATGAAATTCAGGCTGCTGACACAACCATACATCCCTCCAGAGAATTACAACTTCAAAGCCGATGCATCAGACAAGAAGCGAGCATTCAGATATAGTTGGCTGTCTCAGTATACATCGTGGCTTGCATATTCTCCTCTCTTGAAAGGCCCACTCTGCTTAACTTGTGTATTATTTCCTCAGTCACTTCACCATGGGTTGCAAGGCAGCTTCATCACTAGTGTGTGCACAAAATATAATGCCTTCAATGAGTCTGCAAGAAATCACATGCAGTCATCATGGCACAAAGGTTCTACTGAAGATGCTGCCAATTTTTCTTGTACATGACAGAAGCCAGAAACAGCTGTTATTCCACAGCTAGATGCAGCAGTAGCAAAACAAATTGCAGAGAACCGAAAGAAATTGGAACCAATTTTATCTACCATTATTTACTGTGCAATCCATGACATTCCTCTTCATGGAAAAGAAGGCTGTGGTGGAAATTTCTGTGACTTATTACATTTTTGTATTGAAGCTGGTGACACAATATTAAAACAGCACAGTGAAACAGCTGCAGGAAATGCTCGGTACACATCCCTTAGGGTGCAAAATGAGATGGCAGAATGCGAACATGTACTTCAAAAGGAGATCCTTTGGGCAGCTAATAGGGCAGTTGGATTTAGTGTATTGACAGATGAAACTGCAGATATCTCAGGCATTGAGCAGTTGTCAATGGGCATTCGGTTTCTTGATGGTGATTGTATTCGAGAAGAGTGTATGGGTTTTGTTCCTATTGTTGCGAGAGATGCACAGTCTGTATCAAATGTCATTGTCAGTGAATGCATAAAGTTCGGTCTAGACTTGGAAAAATTACTCAGACAAGGCTATGATGGCTGTAACATAATGGCAAGCATCCAGAATGGTGTTCAGGCAAAGATTCATGAAAAGTATCCAAAAGCAGCCTTTATCCACTGCGCGTCTCACAGACTAAACCTTGTAGTCCATGATCTAAATAATGTTCCTGAAATACGTAGTGCTGTTGGTGTTATCAAGAAGATTATTAATTTTTTTTTTGTGACAGTCCAAAACGACGAGCATTGGTACCAAATATACCTCTTCTGTGTGAGACACGATGAACTGAGAAATATAAATCCATTCGTGTGTTTAGTCAAAACTTTGAGAAAATATTTGACTGCCTCGCTGATCTTCAAAAGAGCACTGCTGGTAAAACCAGACAAAATGCACATATGTTACTCAGTGCTTGCTCTTCATGCACATTTCTTATTTCTGTCTTCATTATTGCAAATTACTCATCAGTTCTTGAGCCCGTTGCCCAGATGTTGCAGTCTGTTCAACTTGATATAATAAAGGCTCAACAACACATCAACAGACTCACTGAAATATTCAAGGAGAACCGTAACCATGCTGAAGGGCACTTTAGGAATGACATTCTCAGTAAGGCAAGATCAATAGCAGATAAACGTGGTATTGAGTTAGTGTTGCCAAGGACAAACACACCGAGCAAATACAGTAGCTGTGGATTTTGAGAGTTATTACAGAACGAGTATTTATATTCCTATCTTGACTCATTAGTTTCTTCACTGATGTCTCGCTTTTCCAGCAGTAACACTGCTCAGTTCAACTTATTTTATCTGCATCCTAAAATGATGCAAAACCTAGAACGTGAAGAATTCCGAAAATGAATTGCAGTCAGTAACGAACTACATCATATCGACAATTTGGAATTAGAGATGATGAACTGGTTCGACTATTGGCATACGAAGGTTCCAGATATAGCCAAAACAGTGGACTTTGCTGACTTGTTGCAACACTGGGATTTCTTTCCTGCTGTTAAGCAAGCAGTTCTGATTGTGTTGACCTTACCAGCCAAAACCTGCACCATTGAACGATCGTTCAGCACTCTGAGATGGGTCAAGACCTGATTAAGGTGTACAATGACTGATGATAGGCTTTCAGCACTGTGCATGATTAGTGCTCATTGTGAACTTGTCATTCATGAAAAGAAACAGTTCATCAGTAAAGTTATTGACACTTTTGGCACCCACAGCAGACGCTTGCAATTTATATTTGCGCCACAGGAGTCATAGGCCTAAACTGACCATGTAGTTCATTCAGTGTATTTTTTTGTTTTTTAATTGCAGTTACCCACAAAATGTATAATTTATAAACAAATGAGTTTGATACTACAGTTCCATTGGTCTTATTTCATATTAGAAATCCACAGATGATGAGGTGATTTCAAGCAGCACAAACAAAGGATACTTGCAGTACCCATGGTTAATGAAAATTCTGAAAATTAAACATGGAGTCACACATGTACAGAGCAGCAGCATAAAGACAGTACATAAAACAGAGTTAGTGAAATCTTTTTAAGGCTGCTAGCGCAGGGAGATTTTTATTGAAAATTGACAAATCCTTGTTCTGATGCACTATCTCAGAACCGTATCCACAATACAGGTAGAAGCAGATCAAACCATGATATCCACTTAAGCAGCAAGACAAGAGGAAGGAGTTCAGTACGGCAGAGACGGGTGACTTCCTGGACTTCAAAAGTATTACAGACTGCAATAAAAGGATTTGTAATTATTAAAAGTTTACGATGGTTCACCAAGAAGCTTACCTGGGCCCTTTTTGTTGTCACAAAGGTCAAAGGCATATACAAAATTATGTTCAGAAATGCAAAGTATAGCACAATAACAAGACTAGGTTCACATAGGTACTTGTTAGTCTGTTGATCCGTAAGGATCTTTCTAAATCTATCACAGCATTCCACTTGTATATCTCACATTTTATTAACCCTATGTTCCTATGTAAGAGGGACAAAGCTACTAAAATCTGGAATAAAATTGGGGTTATCCATCCAGATTACGTTTAAGTAGAGTAAGAGATCTACTTTGCTTTATGTGGAGAGGAAGATCATTCCAAAGAAGAGGGAGTCTATTTGATACACATCTGTCCTTCCCACATTTATGTTGCAGTACAGATTGACATCTGTTGAGCGAGTGTTTATGCCCTCATTGCAATTACGAATGTGCAGGAGTTTTGACAGGACTATGTCTGAGGTTATGCACGTGTAGCACAAATCTGTCCTCGGTAGCCTTTGACACCAAGAAGAGTGGCAAGGCTTGGAGGTGGTCCACATAGTTTTTGGATTTATGCAATTAATGGATGTTGACATTTAAAAGATGCCTTTAGGTGGTAAAATTATGTCTAGAATCTGGAACAAATACACAAAGCAAGGAGGATGGCTTCCCTGTTGTAGAAGGAAGTAGCAGTCCACAAAAATCAGAAAAATTGATAGGCCAAAGAAGAGCCATAAAAACGATACAGTGGACTATTGAGGATAAGAAGGAAATTATGTATTGTTACTATTATGTGAAAAGCACGGAATTTCCAGACACAAAGTATATAAAAAGATTGAGAGACATTACAGGAAAGAAACTGTCAGAAGCCTCAAATAAAAATGTGTGTTAATTACTACAACAGATGTGTGAAAAACAGTGTATGTATAGAACAGTGCATAGACCAAGAAACTTTGATCTGTTTGGAAAAGGAGCATCCGAGGAGGTATGAATATATAAATAACAAAACCTAGAACATTTTGAAAAGTGTAAAAAAAGAAATATAGACATGGGGAAAAAGAGATTTGATATGGTGCAATATTCATGCAAAGGGGAAAGCCAAATTAATCAGTATAAAGAAGGCAGCCCCAAAGATAATCAAAGAGAAATACAGGTAAAGGCATCCAGATATGCAACATTTCACAATAAAAGTCACAGAGGGAATGTAGAAAATAAGATTAATAAAGTAGAATTAAAAAAAAAAATAGAAGTTTAAGTTACGGAGTGCCTGGAAAGTGAAGGATTTGGTGTAGGTCTAACACACAGGTTACATCACAGCATGATGTAACGAGTCCCCAAAGTAAGGAGAAACAGGAAGATCAGGAGACATCTGAAGAAGAAATATGGACATGGGGAAGAAAAGAGATATAATATGGTGTCATTTCTATGCAAAGGAGAAAGCAAAACTAATCAATACAAAAAGAACAGCAGCAACGATATTTGAAGACACATACAGGCAAAGGAATCTGGAGATCGAAAACTTGACAATACGGAAAATACAAAGACAAATAGAAAAAGTGGAAAAGGAGACAGTAATGGAAAAGTTATACTAGTAGAAACTGAGGTTATGGAGTACCTGCAAAGTGAAGGATTCAGTGTAGAAAATCTAATTCAGAAAGCATCACAAATCACAACATGATACATCGATCGACATCCAATTTAAGTGGAAACCAATGGAATGGGAAGCAATTGGTCACACATGCCAATGCCATATGAATATATTTAGGAGTTTTCACAGCAAATCCGTATAAATGTTCACTTGAAGCTGGACAGCAACAGAAGGAACAGGAAACTGTAACTGTGGAAAGTGTGCAGTCAATGTTGAGGAGTGATACTGATAGGCCAATGAGTTCCCATATGACAGAGCAATGGATGACATGGGATGAAACAGTGTGCCACAGGAAGATGCTATAGAACTTGTATAGAATGCTCACTGCAAATGGAAAACAAAAAATGTGTCCTCAGTTTAGAAGAAAATGAGCTAATAGTTGCTTGATTTGGTAGAGAGAGACATTATTAAGATAAATTATGAAAACAGACTTCAGAAGGTCAGTAAAACCCAGAAAGTCAGACATTTGATAAAACAAGTGAAACAAGTAATTAGGACTGTCCATAGAGATTCATGCAATATAACAGAAGTAAACAGGACATATTACTGTGCAGCTAATTTGATAACTGATAAAGTTTTTGAGCCACAAGAACACAGGTTAGTGAGAGAAAGGAAGGTGAGAAATCAAATGCCATCATGCAAATATCTATAAAGCAATTGAGACAGGGAGTGTCACTGACTATAGAAGAAGGAACAGATTTACAAAAATACTTACAAAGATAGATGTGATAAAGGCAGTGTGCAGTATTAGAACAGCTTAGGATGTATCATGTACTATCACAAATAAAGTAAAAATCTCAGCACAGGCAGAATAAGTTAGAAGATACACAGATAAATATAAGGGAAAAGTACAAAATAAGCAATTTATTGATAACCCAACAATTTTTTACAGAGAACTGGGAAATGAGATAAAGGGAATTGACAAACGAAACAGATACATTTTGGAGAAGTACTTACGAAGATCCTGCGCGACATAACAAAGATGCTAAATGGATAGAAGTAAAAGAATATCAAGCTTAAAGGGACAATATATGAAATGGGATGACTTAACAGCCAGAGAGATTAACACAAAGTCAAATCCTGTAATTGGAAAACCCCAGGCCCAGATGCAGTATGTAACTTCTGCCTAAAAGTATTAACATCTTTGCACAAAGATTTATCCACGAGTAAGAACTATGTATATACGCACCCCGAACAGACACCAATCGAACTAAGAGGAGGAAAAACAATGTTCCTACTTAACAGTGAACTTGCATGCTACCCTAAACCAATAATTTGCCTTGGTTCTGACGATGTATAAACTCTGCACTGGAACTGATGCTAACAGAGTTTATAGCCATTTAGAAGAAAACTCAATTATGGCAGTAGAACAAATGGGCAATACAGAAGGTCATATGGAACAAAGGATCATTTGTTAAAGTCATACTAGAGAACTGTAAAAGAGGCAAGAATCTAAATAGAGCATGGATTGACTTCAAAAAAGCATCTGATAGTATCCCACACATTCAAGGATAAGAGCGCTTAAAAATGTATAACATACACTTTA
Organism: Protopterus annectens; assembly: GCF_019279795.1. Lineage (NCBI taxonomy): Eukaryota > Metazoa > Chordata > Ceratodontiformes > Protopteridae > Protopterus > Protopterus annectens. The sequence goes on from NC_056731.1 coordinate 488,499,846, forward strand.
CACTGATTGAATACACTACAGTGATGATGATGAAACAGTGGCAGACCTCTTTGCAATTAAGCTATGATAAAGGACAAATTATTATTCCAGGGATAAAAATTAAATTGGGGAATTCCGGGGTGACTGTCACCACTGCTATTCTTTCATGCCCTATAATTTGGCTCCTAGAAACCAACAGTGTAAAAACCTCTCATCTTCTCTTTGTCGATGATGCAAAACTGTATAGCTTATCATAGGAAGACCTGAAAGCACAACAGCAAGTTGTCAAAACGTTTTCAGATGATAACAGAATGACATGACCATTTGGTCTTGATAAATGTGCAAAAGCAACCTTCAAAGTAGGACAACTGCAGCGTCAAGAAAACATCAGTTTGGGACAAGAATGTGATATGAAAGAACTTGGGCAAGAGGGAGTATATAACTATCTGACAATAGATGAAGGATCAATAAAACATGAACAAATGCAAATAAAACTTGGTAAGGAGTATTTCGGAGCACTTAAATTAATCCTGAAAACAGCATTGACCTCTAGGAACAAAACTCAAGCTGTAAATCAATTTGTTCTTCCTCTCCCAAAATACAGTTGTGAGATGATTGGCCCCAAAACGTGTTGGATAGATTAAACAGGAAAACAAAAAAGGATGCTTCATGCTCTCCAAATGATTTATAAAAAAATCAGTGCATACCAACATTATATATTCCCCCTTCTGAAGGAGGGATGGGCCTCCTTGAAATTGATTACATGTACAGATCTGCAATCCTGGGATGCACATATCTGACCTCACAAGACTCAACATTCTGAAAGTTTTGAAACATGATTAGAATAACTATTGGTTTTGTTCACATTTTTGTGAAAGATGCAAACACCGTGCATTCATTGACAATGACATTTGATACAAAGTACAGCCTAGACCTGGACAAGCTACTCGGAGAAGGCTATGATGGCTGCTTCATAATGGCAAGCATCCAGAGCAGTGTTCAAGCAAAGATTCGTGAAAAGTATCCAAAAGCAGCCTTTACAAGGTTTAGTCTGTGAGAAGCACAGCACAGTGGATAGTCTGTGTGATCTGAATGATGGTCCTGAAATATGTAGTGCTGTTGATGTTATCAACAAGATTAATTTTTTTTCTTTGACAGTCCAAAACGATGAGCATTGGTACCAAATATACCTCTTCTGTGGAGACATGATGGACCGAGAAATATAAATCTATTCATGTGTTTAGTCAGAAGTTTGATAAAATATTTGACTGCCTGCCTGATCTTCAGAAGAGCACTGTGAGTGAAACCAGACAAAATGCACATACAAAATGTTACTCATTGCTTGCTCTTCATGCACGTTTCTTATTTCTTATTCCATTATTGCAAATTACTCAACAGTTCTTGAGGTCTTTGCCCAGATGTTGCAATCTGTTCAACTTGGTAAATGCTGAACAACATATCAACAGTCTCATTGAAATAGAGCACATTAGGAATGACAATCTCAGTAAGGCAAGAATCAAGATCACTAGCAGATAAAGCCATGAGTAAACCGTTTATGTGCGCACCCGGAACAGACACCAACCTAGCTAATGAGAAAAAATGCTCCTACCTAAGCCTGAACCTGCAAACGTCCCTGAAAATTATAGGCCAATAACTTGCCTCCTGACACTGTATAAACTGTACACTGGAATTTATGCTGACCGAGTTTATAGTCATTTAGAAGAAAGCTCAGTTATGGCAATGGAACAAAAGGGCAGTAAAAGAAAGTCATATGGAATAAAGGATCATTTATTGTTAAAGTCATAGTGGAGAATTGTAAAACAGGCAAGAATCTAAGTACAACATGGATTGACTACAAAAACATTTGATAGTATCACACATTCATGTATAAAAGAGCACTTTAAAATGTATAACATACACTTTACACTGATTGATTACATGACAGTGACCATGAAACAGTGGTAGAGCACTTTGCAATTAAGCCATGATGAAGGACAAATTATTATTTCAGGGAAAAACTTCAGTGGGGAATACTCCAGAGTGACTCTGTTACTGCTGCTACTCTGTTTTGCCCTATAATTTGGCTCCTAGAAAGCAACAGTGTATAAAGAGCTCTCATCTTCTCTTTGTCAGTGATTTAAAACTGTATAGCTCATCAGAGGAGGAAATGAAAGCACAACTGCAAGTCAGACGATATAAGAGTGTCATTCAGCCTTGATAAATGTGCAAAACAAACCTTTAAAGCAGGAAAACTGCAGCACCAAGAAAACATCAGTTTGGTACAAGAGTGTGATATAAAAGAACTTCATCCAGAGGGACTGTACAAATATGTGGGAATGGGAACTGATAAACGATCAACAATAAAACATGAGCAAATGCAAATCAAACTTAGTAAGGAATACTTTAGATGACTTAAATTAATCCTGAAAGCAGCATTTACATCTAGGAACACAATCCAAGCTATAAACCAATTTGCTCTTCCTGTCCTAACTTAATTTTGTGTGTTTGACTGACCTCAATGTGTTGCATAGATTACATAGGAAAACAAGGATGCCTCATACTCACTAAATGATTTATAAAAATTCAGTGCATACCAAAATTATATATTTTCCACATTCTGAAGAAGGGATATTCCTCCTTAAAATTGATTACATGTACAGATCGGCAGTCATGGGACTCCACACATCTGCTGACCTCACAAATGTAGTGAAAGTTTTGAAAAATGAGAATAAATCTAAGACTCTTTTGCTTTTCCCAGCTTAGGCTAGCAGAAGCATATCAGCGTCAAGCAGGAATGGAAATCAAACCAGAAGTAGATAAAAATCAGGCAGCAACTGAATGTACCAAGAAACAAAAGAATACAAGGTGAAGGACCAATTGAGAAGACAAAAAAATGTGGAAAATGCATAAATATAGTTGCACGTATAGAACTCTTCTGGTAAAACCTCATGCTAATCAGGAACAAAAGCAAGAATGGTTAAGGCGAGGTGAATTCAAACCAAGAGATGAAAAGTCAATATTGGTGGCACAAGATAGTGGACTGTCATGTACACATTGGTTTGCAATGTCCATTGCACATGTGGGAGAAACAGACAAATGTAGGTTTTGTAAAACAGAACTGGAAACAGTTGAAGCTGAACACCTCGTTGATGGTTGCAACGTACTAACGGTAGAAGGACACTGTATACTGAAAAGCATAATAATGTGGCAAGACTGTTGCACTGGGGATTGTGCAAACATTATGGTACTGAAATGGCTGAAAAACACTGGAAACATGAGCTACAAAGCAAAGCATCATAGAAAATGCTAAAGCCCACATCACATGGGATCATCCATTACCAGCAGCTCAAAAGATAGATGCTAGAAAACTGGATATTAGTGGTCCAAGAGAAGAAGACAAACGTAGCATTGATCATTGAACTCCCCACACCCACTAACTACAGTGTGTTATGTACAGAGAGACACAAAGTCAGACTCATACTATATCAGGATTTGCAGGCAGAAATGAGAGCAATGTGGGAGAAAGATACCCAGGCAGTTTCAGTAGTAGTAGTAGGAGTATTGGGTCTTATTAAAAAAGAATATACATTCGTATTTAGACATGTTACCAATGCATGTAACTCCATACGAATTGCAGGAGGACTGAGAAGTCATTACTGGACACATTCATTGCAGGCACTCTGAAGAGCACTTTGGCAGACTTCAAAGACTGTCACAGTACTGATTTTGTGAACTTTAATCGTACTTTGATTTAGGAATGCAGTACATCCCTGTCATGATACTAGAAACCCAAAAGATTTGCTCTATCCATCTATCCACTTTCTAAGGAGGTACTATGAGGTAGGTAGGGAGATTTATGTGTGTCATACCTGTCAAATGTACAGATTTTCAGTGTCCAGATTTCTGCTTTATATTTTTAGGCTGTTCCTCATAAAAATTCTTTTTTTTTTTTTTTTGGGACAAATCACTGGGATGATGAGCTAACCATTAAAGTTAATAAATAATGACATGCATTTCAGTTTCAGACTTCATATCATTCAGGAAATGCATTCTAACACAAATCCTTTTATTCTAGCAACTTTCTCAATGTGTTCCCAGTTTTGGGCCTTCCACATTACTTGTGCTATCAGATTGACAGGTAGGGGTGTGTATCAGAGGAAGGTAGTATACCCTGTGGGCCATGCCTCAGCTATCTGCAGAACGTCCAGACTTTTGCCTCATATCCAACCTGAAAAGGATTGCAGTTGCTAAATAGTGACAGACATTTTCAGTTTTACATGTCATATCCTTTAGAAAAATGCTTAGTAACACAAATCCTGTTATTCTAGCAACTTAACTTTATAAGTTCATCAGAGCAATATTTTTAATCTGTCTCTGTTTATTTTAGGCTTTGTCCAGATTTCTTTCACTAATAGGTCAAGAGTGTGTGTGTGTGTGTGTGCGTGTGTGTGTGTGTGTGTGTGTGTGTGTGTGTGTGTGTGTGTGAGAGAGAGAGAGAGTGACTGAAATTACCTACTTAGAGTTAGCAGGTGGAATTTATTTTCAAGGAATTGTGAGCTTCAAGGGAAGAGAAGTTTACTGCTGCTCGTCATGCTAGGTTTGTAAAAATGTGCAACTGTTTTGTTTAGCAAATGGTATCATTGTAGTATAGAATTTTAAAGCAGTGTTAGTAGCACAGCCGGTAGCATACTTGCATCCTGATACAGAGGGCTGTAGCTTCTACTCCCACAGTGTGTAAATGTGTATTTTAAGGGGGTGGGGTGCTGCAGTCCTGTCCTGAGTATGTCCTCCTTTGGTGCCTAGTAACTATGAACCTCTTTTTCAGCTTGTCACATATTCCCTGTTGCAATATACCACCTTACCAATTCTTTTAACGTAACATAGGCAATTTATTCTTCTAGGGCAATGGGTACTACATTTGTAGATGAAACAGTGAAATGTATGTTTTATAGCAACAATCTCTTCATTAGTTTCAGATCTTTTTAATGTGGAATTCAGATGACTTCTGCAGACTGCAGAGATTGTGCATATGGACTAATATTGGTGGATTATAATGATAGAAGTCTGAGTGGCCTTTTATGTTTGAAATGTTCTGAACTAGGCAGTTTGTCATTACTGGTTCATATGTTTTGAATTATTTCACTGCTTACTGGAAAATGTTCAAAACTGTAAATTTAAAATACACTCTAACAAGTGGTGTAGGTGCTGTATTATACAAGGGATATAATTCAATTATTATCAGGAATTATTATCAGGAAAATGAAAATGAATCACCATACTTCTGCATGGGCCTAGAAATGTGTGCATTTGATATGCTTTGAAAACAGCCCAAAGGTAAACTTAACCTGCCACGGCCCAGATGCATTCTCTTTGAATGTGGGTTTCAATGCTGTTTCAATCAATGTGAGTTTCAAAAGCAGAGACGTTTTAATGCTAAGTCTGTTTTCATTGCAAGACTGTTGCTTTGTTTAGCAAATGTGAAATGTGTGCCTCAGTGTTTCTGCTATAAAATTTGAAATAAAAGTTGCAAATTAAATCCAAATATCTGTAATCATTGTAGAAGTAAAGCATAAAACGGTATGCATACTGAGAGATTTGAACAGTGTCTGTGTCAAATGGGGAGAAATAGCCAAGTAATGGGACACTGGAATGGCTGTGTGGGGGGGAGGGGCTGTGTGGGCGGGGCTATGAGTTTTGCACCCCACTGCAAAAAATCCTGTGGGCTCCCTTGTTTTATTTATATATATATATATATATATATATATATATGGGTCTACTTCATATGATCGACAGTTCGTATGACTGACATTCATTTGGTCGACAGTTCATTTGGCTGACAAAAAGTATTCAAGGCATAAACCTGGGATTTGCCCCCCTGCCCACTGTTGTGCGACCGTGGAGTTGTTATATATAGTTGGGGGGGTGTGGGGGGCGAAGCCCCCCACCTATACATTTTTGTCAGCCAAATGAACTGTCGACCAAATGAATGTCAGTCATATGAACTGTCGATCATATAAAGTAGACCCATATATATATATATATATATATATATATATATATATATATATATATATATGTATATATATATGGGTCTACTTCAACCCATCAAATTTTCACTTTGTCGAAACTAAAATAACTGATCCCATTTAAGTGAAAGTGCATATAAATGAAAATGCTCTTTCATGAAAATCATTACATTGAGTAGTTTTGCTAGTCCGCAGTACAGTTAGGATAAGGGAATATTCCCTTTTTCCCACTGTAATGTGGTCTCAGAGTTAGTATATATAAGTAGCGGGGGGTGTGGGGGCAGGGGAGCTTAACCCCTCTGCATGGACAGCACAGTGCTGCGGCGGTAGCATTATCACCTCACAGCAAGAGGTTCTCCAGTTCGATTCTCCCTGGGGTTCCTTCTGTGTGGAGTCTGCATGTCCTCCCTGCATTCATGTGGGTTTCCTCTAGGTGCTCTGGTTTCCTCCAACATTACAAAGACATGCGACTGGAGCATTTCTCCCCGGGCCTATGCTGAAAATTGGCTTCATTCCAAGTCAGACTTTCCCGATTATCAAATGTTAAATAAATAAATGCTTGCATTGAATTTTTTTTTCTCGTGAAAATGCATTTTCATTTAAACGCACTTTCGCTTAAATGGGATTGGTTATTTCAGTTTCGACAAAGTGAAAATTCAATGGGTCGAAGTAGACATACATACACACACACACACACACACATATATATATATATATATATATATATATATATAGACAACAAGCTGCTGTTCCTTTCACAGACTCTTGTTTTTCTCTCTAAAGACCCCACACCTTTGCTCCGTTACTAACTCCTTCCTAATTCTTAGTCCTCACCCCTTTGCCCACCTGCATCTGCCTTGCATCCCCAGCTCCTTCTCTTCCCCTTATTTCTTCTAGCCTAATCCCTCTGTGGACAGAATTTCTTGTCCATACTCTACTACACTTCAAATACCTATCCTTTACTTCCTTACTTTCTACTGCAGTATCTTCTCTCCTCACTCATTGTTTTCTAGTGGGATACCGCCGTGACAGTGGGGACCCCACTCCATTCAGACCTTGCACCCTGCCCCCATTTCACACCTCTCCTCACTATCTCTACATTATACTCTCATGACATCACTTCCACTAATCAGCTCCTCCCCTTCCTGACACACACCTCACTGTCTCACCCTAGCTCTTCCTGCTCACTGCAGTTCTTCCTCATAGCATTCCTTACACCATCCCACTTCATATTTTATTCACAACTTCTCACTCTCACATAACCTTCCTTCTCCTCTAATTTTCTCCTCTCAGACCTTTTTATTCCTTTTCCCTCTCCACCTCCCCTCCAGCTTGTCTTCTACTTTCTAATCGTATTCTTTCTCCTCCCACTGCCCATCTCAATATTTTCTTTCCTTCACCCCTCCACCTCCTTCCTTCTATCCAAACATGATCACTGTATACCTCTTTACCCCTTCACTTCTCCTACTATCTCTCCTTACCTGCTACAAAATTTATATCTCTACTGTCAACCCACCACCTGCACTTATACACCCACTTTATAGTATTGACAAACCCTACCATATAATAATACCTTATTTCTTTGTTACCCACCTTTTTCATGCACATATTTAAACCCGTTTGTCATCAACCCGCTTCCACACAAAACTAAGTACGAACACCTTACTAACAAATTAAAACTCCCTTCACAACATAATTTCTCTGCAAATATTTTATTATGCAGAGACATACACCCAAACCCTGGCCCCAACACCCTCACCAATCTTGACTCCAACTTCTTAGCCCCAAACTATTCAATTTCTAGACCATCCACCAAGAGTTTAACTATCATCTCTATGAATATTTATAGTCTCCTAAACAAAATCTCTGAATTCCTTGTATGGGTTGCCCACCACCTACCTGGCATAGTAGTACTTACAGAAGCCTTGCTCAAACCGCATATCACTGACCCTGATATTCTTCCACCAGGTACAACATCATCCGCATGGACAGCCTACACAAAAAAGCTGGCAGCATAGCTATACTTTCTCCAAGCATCTCAACATCATACCACTATCTCTCTCCCTTTCTCCCTGCAGAACTAACACTTGTCAACTGTAAATAAACAACTGCAAATCATTATGCATCATTAGTATCTATACTCGCCCGTAGGAACAATATCCCTAGTATAGAAAACATACTCTCCTTAATCTGCAACTACATCTTCAATAAAACTATCACTAACAATAAAACTAGGTGATGTCAATGTCAACTGGCAAACCCTGACCACTGATTTCCCAACATCTACCCTAAATCTCCATGGCTTCAATCAACTAATTTCCACCTGCGCCCCTATAATAAATCTTCCAACACAGGTACCATCCTTGATTTGATCCTTTTATTTAATCCTAGCTTATATCACAACCCTAAAACACTCCCATTCACTATCAATGACCACTTCCATGTCCATGTACAAAGGCTTTCCTTACATCAAATCAGACAACAGTTATACATAGAATACCGCAGTCTCACCAATTTCAACACAGAAGAGTTCAGTAATATACTTAACTCTATAAACTGGTCCTTCTTCTAAAGCCAACCACTAGAGGATGCAGTTCTAAACTTTAACTGCATTTCCCTGGATATTGTTAACTCCCTAGCTCCCCTCAGGAAAAAGAGTCAAATCTCGTCATTCACCTTGGCTGTCTCATTCTTCCAGAACCCTTATGCACAATAGGGACACAGTCTGGAAAAACTGGCTTAAAACCAACTCCTACAATCACCTTCAAACCTACAAACAGTTATGTAACCATGCAAAACAACAAGGCAGCATAGGAACTATTATCTAAAACCTCAAACACTTCATCGAAATAATCCAAAAAAATTCTGGAATACCATAAATAAAATCCTGAACTCTGGTTCTCCCAGTATACCAAACCCATTCCCAAGCCTCTCCCTCTGAAACTGCCACTCTATTCAACTCCCACTTCATTGACTCCATTAATAAATTAACACAAAACTTTCACAACCCTTATCCCACACCACCACCACCCTTACTTCTTGCCAACATACCCACTTTGTCTCTTAAACCAGTCTGTGCCACCTGCATAAAATCGCTCCTTGCCAAACATAAACCGTGCTCTCCCTCAGTAAATAATCTTCCTCCAGAAGTCCTTAAACTTGCTGCTAACTCAATTGCCTTTTCTAGCTCCATCCTAATTAAGAGATCTCTTCAAGAATCATTAGTACCTTCTGTCTGGAAACAATTGTACATCGTTCAACTTGACAAAGGTGGACAATCCATAGAACTCCCAAATATTAGGCTATTCTGTCCCCTCTCTCAAAAATTCTCAAAAAATACATTCACAAACAACTTCTAGATCATCTCCTACATGGAAATCTATTCGCATAAACCCAACATGGCTTCCACCCTAACCACAGCACAACTACCACTCTACTTTCATTCACACATGTCATTATTAAAGCTAGAGAAAACAATAACTTTGTATTGGCCCTGTTCCTGGATCTCTCCAAAGCTTTCAACACCATCTCTCACTCCTGCTCTTGGTTTCTCTAACTCTACTCTCATCTGGTTTTCTAACTACCTTTATAACCACCTGCAGTCTGTTAAGTGGCTTTCCTCCTTCTCCAACCTCTTCCCTTTTAACACTGGTGTAGCTCAAGGCTCCATTATTGGGCCAATACTTTTCATCTTCACCAACTGTCTTCATATATCCTGCTCTCCCTTATTAAGTATGCTGATGACTCCACCATCATCTCCTCATCTGATAATTTCCTACACCTGCAAACTCTTTCACAAAAATCCTTTAATTCAATAGAAAACTGGCTAAATTTAAACCAACTTATTCTTAACCCCCCCAAAAAATTCTTCTATTCCTCCCAACGTCTCTGTCTCACCAAAAATCGTTCTTACTTATTACTTCTCTTGAAAACACCTCAATAGAAGTAATGACACACACTAAACTCCTGGGTTGATGATCAACTAAAATTTGACCTACATGTCCAAAACAGCATCATAAAACTCACCAACAACTGGTGATATGCTACAAAACAAAAAAGAATTCCTCACCAAGGACACTAGACTTGCCCTTGCTAATGCATATCTTCTCCCCACCATATTATATGCCTCTCCTATCCTATCCAACCTACAATACACCCTTAAAACAAAGCTGGAGCTTCCCTACAATAAAATTGCTAGATTTGCTGCTAACCAACCCTTAACTCACACCACTGTATAGCTCTAAAAATCCTCAACTGGCTTGAGCAACCTCACCAGCTCATCTTCACACAGCTTCTCCTCTCTCACTTCATAATAAACAAACCTACTTCCTGTCCTGCCATTGCTCCACTCCTCACTTTCTATATAGTTAATTGCTCACTCCATAGCTCTGAACAACTTCTGTTAGAAATGTACAAGCCTAAAATATCCCTAGGTCATTCTGTATTCAGCCATACTGTTGCTCTGGCCTGGAACAAAATACCTCTAACCATCAGATCTATCCCAAACAGTCTCAGCTTGAAGAAAGCCTAATGAGAAAAGCTCCTTAACTCCTCACTGTGCATCTCTCTTATGACCTTCTAACCTCCCACCCACCTACCTCACTCCTCTACCTCCTGCTTTAATTTCTACTCCTAACTCGCTTCTACCACCCCCCACCCACTATCACATTTTTTTCTGTGCTATGACTTACCCATACTCACTCCTAATCTTCCAAAATCTCCCCTGCCATCACCCAACTAATCTTCCTCCCACTTCCATGTACCTCCACTCTTTCCCTTTACTCCCACCCTTTTTCTCCTTTTCTACTACCTACATCCATTTCCTTCTCCTCAACGTGTCTCATCTATTTGTACAATTATGCAGATCGTTCTGTTCTCCCTTGAAACCTTTTTCTGCTACTGTATTTTACTACCAAATCTCGCAATTCTCCCTGAAAATGTTCTCTTTCTATTTTACTACTAAATCTTGCACTTGTACTCAGACCATTTTTTAAAATCTAACTATGTATATCTTTCTGTGCTTGTTAATTATGTAAGTATTTAAACATTATTGTCATTATTTTTACTTTTATTATTCTTACTGTTTTGCTGGAGCTTTTCTCCTGGGCTTCCACTGAAAATGGGCTCATGCCCAGTCGGGTTTATCCCGGTTAACAATTGTCAAAATAAAATAAAACTGTGTGCATCACTAAGTGGCTGTTTTACTGTATGTTTTTGTTTAGATATATAGATATATAGATATAGGGGGCTATATCAGAACATCAAAAGTTCATACTTTCGAATATTCTTACATTGACCCCTATTCAGCAAACACTGAAAATAGCAAAATGACAGATAACTGAATTTTTTCCTAGGGAAATAATTCAGTTGTCCGTTTCTGTCGTTCCGCTATTTTCAGTGCTGTGGTGGAAAGTTATGGGTCAGGTTCAGGTAAGTGTGTGATTGGGCGTGGGTTAAGGTGCGAGGGAGGTATGTGTGCGATTGTGTGGACGTGAGGGTTAGGGCGGGTTAGGTGAGTTAGGGTGCGGGTGAAGTAAGTGTGCGATAGTGACAGACCTTAGGGTTAGGGTTTGGGTTAAGGTAAGTGGATAGTTAGTGGTGTTTGTACAGTTTAGTGTAGGGTTAGCTGTAAGATTTTGGGTGTATGTGTGTGGATTGCTGTTTGTTTAGTGTTCTTGTGCTGTGTGTATGTGTTTTGGAACAGCAAATTTTTTTCCATAGGAAAAAATTTGCTGTTCTGAATGTTCAATGTTGTCAGCGTTCGCTGATTAGGGGTCGATGTAAGAACATTCAAAAATGTGAACTCTCGGTGTTCTGATATAGACTTTAGATATAGATATATTACTTATATATTAGAAGGTTGTGCATCAGGGCCGGCAACTCAGCATGTAAAAATCTACTGCCAATCATTAGCGGACCGGAGTTCCGCTGTGGCAACCCCTAACCAGGAAAAGCCGAAAGACACAACAACTTATATATTAGTTTACTCCATTTACTGTAATAGTGTACTTAAGTACCACCTATACCGTAGGTTCATAGATTCATAGGAAGTTACTAGGCTAATGGCCCTACAAGCCTAGCCATGTTTTACCCATGTTCCCTAACTGAAAATGGTTAGATGGTCTTTATTTGCAGGGCAAGTCTATGATCAGCACAGACTGCACTGTCCATGATGGACATAGGTGAATTTTTGGTTTCCCATCCAATTGTCTAGATTGCAAGTAAATATGGTCATTGAGAACCTCTGGTTCCTGTGACTTGGGAGTTTATCCTGGAGAAGCTGCAGTCTCTGGCAGACATATCTAGCTCTCAAGCTTGTTCTGCTGATGCCACAGTCTAGGTTGAGATCCCTGGAATGAGTGACTCTTGTTCCATTTGACTTATGGCCATGCAGCATTTCCATTAGGGCAGGGTCAAAGACTGCTGTGTAGGCCAGGCACAAGTTGCCTCACAGCAGCCTGTAGGATACAGAGTACAGTGGCAGGACTTTCAGTCTTTCCATGTAGATCATGTTTTGGAGACCCTGAATTCTATTGGTGAGAAACCTCTGCAGTCTCTCCAGCTGACATAGGTGTCTAGTGAGGTACATGCAAAAGGGACCATTGTACTCTATTAGTGGTCTGATGAAGGTCGAGTAAAGGGGAGTTATAACATCAATAGTCTTGGATGCTATGCCCTTACTTATAAGATGTTCAATGTAAAAGGCTTTCCTTATCACTGTGGCCACATGGTGATGGAAGTTTAGGCTGCTAGCAATCTGTGTTCCCAAATCTGACACCACTGGATTTGAACTTGGGGGGGGGGGCTTTCAGTATTACAGTTTGCATGGACTTCCTCTTTGCTAAAGGGGATAAAAATTTACTTTTTTGCATTTAGTTTGGGTTCATGGCTTTTTCATCAATCATTTATCTGTGTTAGCCCTTTTGTAATATGTTAACATTGTTGGAGAACACATTGATTGCACCACGTTTTCAATTGTCAGTGAACATATAAGCCACAGGCTATCTACTTTTGGAAATAGATTCCAAACAGTAGAGGGACTTGCAGAGATCCCTGTGGTAAACCACTGGTAACTGGTGTACTGGTGTACTGGTAGAGGTGGACTCTCCAACTTTGACAGTATACATTCTGTTGGTGAGCCAGCTGGCTACCCATCTAGTGACATGTGGGTTTTCCCCAACTGTAAGAGTTTCTCAATTGATACCTGCATGGAGAATTGTGTTAGAAATCTTGTCCAAGTCAAGACTGGCAGTATGTACTATTTTGCCTTTATCCAGGGCTTTGGTGACATTCTCGAAGAAGTCCACCAGGTTTAATAAGCATGATCTGTCCTTAAAGAAGCCAGATTGGGTTGGGTCAAAAGTTTGACGGTCATTTATGTCCTTGTTGATAAGTCCATTATGATTCTTTCCATGGCCTTGCAGATAAGACTGGTTAGGCTTATGGGTTAATAGTTCCCAGGGTCGGTTGATGGGCCCCCTTTGTGCAATGGGATTACTGTTGCTGTTTTCCACTCTGCTGCAACAAAGCCAGAGCTCAGGCTGTGGTTAAAGAGAGTTCCAAGTGGTTCTGCTAGGTCTGGTTTTTAGACTGTTTAGTAAGCAACCTGGGATATTATCTGGTCCCACACAGCCCATGTTTTGGCCTTGGAGAGCACAGATATGCCCTGCTCTTTGAAGATACTAAGTACAGGACTGTTGCCAGGTATACTTTGGGGTATGGCTGGTGGGGACAGGGGGTTGACGTTTGGGCCAAATCTGTCAGCTAGTGGGTTGGCAATTTCCTTGGGTTTAGTATGGGTGATACCATCCACTGTAAGTTCAGCATCTAGATGGGCATTCCTTTTTAAATTTCAGATGTAGATAAAGAATGCCTTATGATTATCCTTAGCTAGGTATGCTAATTTAGTCTCATAACTAGCTTTAGAGGACTTTACAAGGTATCTGATTTGCTTGTTCAAACTGAGGAGGGTATTCTTCATCTGCTGAGTAAGTTTCCTCTTGTTCTTAGATAACAGTTTCTTCCTTTTGTTATATAACTATTTATACTTGAGGTCCCCTAGGGTGACCTATTTTTTGGGAGGACCTGGTTTTGATCCAGGCAGGTACAGCTGAGTCTATTCAGTTGTTTTAAGTGGTTGTACAGAGCATTTGTGTACTCTTCTGCATAGGAGTTACTGCTGCCTGCATTAAAAACTTTTTATACCATTGTTTAGTTGGCTGTAGTTTGCTTTGGAGAAATTTTTCAATTTTTTGTTCCTGTGGTGTGTCAGGTCTTCAACCGAGACAGATTTATGGTCTGACTTTACCAGGGAGGGCAACACACAGGGAGTAGTGCAGTGACTCCCCATGTTGGTGAGTACCAAGTCCAGGACTCTTGAACCCCTTGTCAGTGCAGACTAACTGTTCAACGGCATTGTATTGGCAAAGTACAGGTCCCTCAGGACGAGTTTGTTTGTGGTCATGTTTCTCACCCAGTTGATGGAAGGATGGTTGAAATCTCCCATGACCAAAGTGTTTGGTTGTGTAGTGCGTCTCTCTAGCAAGTCCAGGTAGGCAGTGTTCTTCACTTGATTCATGGTGGGAAACCCATAGCTAGCTTGCTATGATGTGGTAGGGTGTTTCACCTATAGTTAGTTGGACCTGGAGTAGCTCAAGAGAGTCATACTGTTTAACTAGTCTTGAGGTGTATTTCATTTTAATGAAGATGGATACACTTCCCCCTTCAGTCTTTCATGCTCGTTTTGGGATCTGAACTTGTGGAAGGCATTGTAGCCTTGCACAGCCAGGGTGTTATCTGTGGTCTTGGACCATGTCTCAGTGACTGCACAGACATCAGCTTCTTCCATGGTGACGAGTGCTTCCAGGGAGTACAGTTTCCTGTTTAGGCTCCTATCATTAAGCAGCATAACCTTGAACTTGTCTCGAGTGGATTTTTTTTATATTGGGAATTTTGTTGTTTTTATTTTGCCTAAAAATGGCACTATGGGGGAAGCAAGCTTCTTTGCCAGTATCTGAAAGTCTAGAAGAGACAGGTGAAAATCATCTCTGGCAAAGCAGCATGATCTGTCTACCATTTTTTCCCAGGCTGACAGATACTGGATCCCCTTGGATTGACACCAGAAGCTAAGTCAATTCTTGAAGTCAATAATTTTTTGTTTATACTGTGGCATTATCCTGGGTGAAGGTACAGTGCTGCTTAGGGCTAGGGTCATAGCTGCCTGGGACACATAATCTGAGAATTCATTTGTGTCTGTCTTCATGTAGTCTAGAGAAGTACATCTCAAGTCATTCACCCCAACATGTACTATATCAGAGTTATAATGGTAATTGTTGTTGAAGAACTTGAGTGCATGTGTGAGTTGATGAATCCTGGCACCTGACAGACAGCTGACCATCAACTTCTCCTTGTCCAGCCTGATGAGAGGGACATCTGTGTATCTCACTATAGAGTCATCTATGACCAAGACATTTAGTTTTGAGGTGTTTGGAGTTGTGGGCTTATTTGCAGAGCCACTGGTGTGTGTGTGTGTTATTATGTGTAGTGAATTCTATTTGCTTTGCAGTGTATGCAAGTGGTTTGCGCTTGGGAGGTCTAGGATCTTTTGTTAGGCTTCTATTGAGTACCTCCGCATATGTGGGATTATGTGTTGTGACCTTGTTTTGTGTGAGAGTTGATGTGAGTGTGCTGACAACCTGTTTGATGGCTGGTTTGCTGTAACTTGAGAGAACAGATTCTAAATGCATAGTGTAATTACATCTCTTGCATATTGTATTTGTTTGTTTTAGGAGTAAATGGTTGTCAGTATACATGAGGCAATTACTACTCATACCTAAAGTGTTGCAATTGTATAGGAATTTGTATTATATTCTGTATTCCACAGCCCTTATGGTATGTTGCTTTAATATTTTCTTTTCTCCATTTCAAGACATATTTTAATAAAATATACCACGTCACTGAACCATTTGTTTGTGCCATATTTATATTTCTCTTTTTTCCATGTATTTCTTGTTATATTACTTTATTCTTTTGCCCTATTTTTTCCATAGGCTCTGCCATAGTGCAAACAGAAGTGAGGTAGGAACCACTGTGTGGACCACTTGATACCCCGCAGTACTCAGGCTTTTCTCTCTGTGAGTGGTGCAGGCTGTCTTGTCAAAGATGACCTGGAAGCTCACTGATGGCCTCTGTTCTTGCTTCTCTGGTTGGATGCTGGAGGCTGTCATCAGATAGCACAGAGAGGTCCTCCTGTGTAAACTGTTAAAAGATTCAGAGACTGGTGAGGAATAAGGTGGGCCAGCAGCTTAATGTTCTCTGCAGCAGCCTGCAGATCCTTCTCATGTGACTTTCAGTCATGTAGTTAGCAGGCCCCTACCATTTGTCCATCAGAGATAGAACCCACAGGGTTCAGTCCTGGATCCTATCCTGTTTGGTATCTACTTATCTGATGTCCAGGCCAACATGAAGGAAATCTGGCTGACAAAGTTCTTAGATGATTGCAACTTGGGGACTATTATTAACTCCCCAAGTGATGTTGACATCCTGCAGAAAGGCCTCACTGAGACCAACGACTGGTGTCAGAACCATGGCTTTAAGCTCAATGCCAAAAAATGTGTCATCATCCCCTTTGGGAAAACCTCAGTTCCCATGAATTACCACATCGATGGTAGTCCACTGAACACAGAAAGCGTTATAAGTGATCTGGGAACACAGGTTGACAGCAAGCTCTCTTTTAACCACCACATTGCCACTGTGGACAGAAAGTCCTTCTGTGTGGCACATCTCATTACTGAGGGTTTTGCATCCAGGAAAAAAGAGGTCATTGTCTCTCTCCACTCTTTCCTCATTAGGCCAATCATCAAGTACAATGCCCCATTTGGCATGTACCTCATTAGACACCTGCAACAACTGGAGAGGCCGCAAAAGTACCTCACAAAGATGATCCTAGGCCTTAAACAGTTGTCCTATATGGACAGACTCAAAAAACTCCAACTTTTCTCTGTCTCATATCACCTACTTAGAGGCGATCTCTGCTTGACTTACAAAGCCATGTCTGACCCAGCTCTGTTAGAAATGCTACATCTAAGAAATCCAAATCCCTCCGCACCACATGCTCCAGAGACCTCAACCTCATTACCACAATCAACAGAACATGCTGGAGGGGCAGGTTCATAACCTAGAGACTGCTCATGCTCTGGAATAGACTTCCCATACATGTCAAACAGAGCACCTCACTAGCCCTCTTCAAGAGAAATCTTGATGAGTGGATGGGGAATAGAAAATTCACCCGGGGGATCACTGCAGTGGCTCTACTCGACAGAGGCACTGGGAACTAATGCCAGGTGGTACAATGCCAGGTTAATCCTATGGGCTAGGCTTGTAAAGGCTCCAGGGCCATTATCCTAGTACACACCTCTGAACCTATGTCGAACAGAGAGTTAACTGATTTCTGGGGGATCCTACCTGGGTCAGCTTGGCAAACCTTTATCACTTCTCCCTGTCCCCTTTCCCTTCTCAGTGTTGCCCTTCACTGCATTCATTCATCCTCCACTATCAGTCACATCTCCCCACTTGTGTCACTATCGCCACTGTCAGTTTTTGTCTGCAGTATATGAGTGTCTGCATGACTCTGCATCCTTCCTTCTGATCTCCTTCCAACCCATACTTTCTCCATGCGACCTTCCTCATATAGCCTTCTTCAAAGAAACAAAAATTTGCACCTTTTGCACAAAAGTCTTCCTGCAATCCCACATGGCTGTTCCCTGCTCATTGTTCTACATTCTGTTGTCTTGCTTGTTCTTGCTCCTTTCTGACTGTCCTATCACCCCATTTCCTTCCCTTGCATATAGTAAACTCAGTTAGCACTTTGCCATGGAGTTCTTGTATGAGCTGCCAACTGAGCCTGAAAAGCAACTATGAGGCACTACGATGCCTGTGTGAATGCTTATAGCGTTTGCTGCATTACCTGCATGCAATTGACCACAGGTGATGTGATCTCTCATAGCATGGCTATCTCAGTTTCACAGTGAGTGCTGTTTTCATACCTACAAAGATCTGTTATTCATAACTACGCATGAATGATCACACTATATTGTCAATCTTACATATCTAATGCTTGTAAAGCTGTGTTATTGTAACTTCTCTGCACCATTTATTGCAGCATTATGTTTTTTTCTGAATCCCCCGTTGTGTGTGTGGTGAAAAATGCTGCTCTTAATGTAACAGCTACACCATGGCTGGAAAGTGGCATGTTTGTTTGCATGTTGTATGGACAGCCACTGAGTAAAGTAACTCCTGCAACTTTTTAAGTAGCTCTAAACTATAAAAAGCTGGAAATTTGAGTTAGACAAAGAAAAAAGTGTGTAAGACTTATTAGTGGTCATTAGTATGAAACCAATATCCAGTTCCAAGCATCAAGGTGAGATAAGTCAGCTAATCGCATTCATTTTCATTTCCTGGAGAGGTCTAGTAACACAATGCATTTTATTTAACTTCTCATGTCATGTCTTCCTCTTGATAATTGTAAGGCTTCTTTTTTTAAGTGATATCAGTCCTCAAAATGTGGGGTAAATCTGCTTTGTTGCACATTTATTTATTTATTTATTTTTATGAAGCTAAAGAAGCAGTGTTGCTAACTTACTTTTTTCTGAAAGCCTATATGTGTATAATGAATTAACACATTAAAATACATGATTTTCCCCATAATGTTTATAATTTTGGACAGTCAGAGTAGTTCCAACATGAAATGTGTATGTATGTGTGTGTGCGTGCGTGTGTATATGGATTTGTCTTAATTCGTCGAAATTCCATATTATTGAATCCCACTTTGTCGAAACTCAAAATATCAAACTCCCTCTTCAAGGAAGCAGAGGAACAATGAAGATTTTCCCAGGATAAGTAACCACTTTCCCAAAAACAAACAAACCCCAAACTGCACTATCACTAATCCACCCAGGTGGGGGCTACGCCCTCCCCAGACCCCCCCCCAACTGAATATACCAACTCCGAGATTACACTACAGTTAGGAAAAGGGCAAAGTTCACCATCTCGCACAACAAGGTTACTTACCCTGAGAAGATCTTCATTGTTCCGATACTTCGATGAAGTGGAAGTTCAGTGTTTTGTGTGTCAACAAAGTGAGATTTGAAAATGTGGGATTTCGATAAACTGAGATAGATCCATATATATATATATATATATATATATATATATATATATATATATATCCCATTCAAAAGTTCAAATTTACAGAAAGTCGAAACTCATATGGTTGAGACCATATAATCAACTTTCCGAAAACTCAAGACTTGGAAAACCACAAAAATCTACCTTTTTGCAAGGGGACAAGCCCCTTGCACTCCCAATGTGGGATGCTGCGTCCCCCACACCCCTTGCACATTATAACTCCAATATCGCACTTCAGTGTACAAAAGGGTAAATTCTCCATTCCCCACTGTACCTCGATCTCCATTGAAAAGCTTTGAGTTTTTGGAAAGTCAATCATATGGTCTCGACCATATGAATTTCAATTTTCTGCAAACTCGAGCTTCTGAACGGGACCTATATTTTATATAGATAGATAGATACGTACATACATATATGTATGTATTTTGATACAGACAATCAGATACACAGAGCCATCTTACGTTTCACCTGCAGGTGTTTGAGGCCATTAATCCAGCAATGAGACCCTTAATTCAAACTGGCATTGTATCCCCACGTATTTCTGGAATGTTTCATTTGTTGTTAAGTTCAGTACTATGCAAATCTTTTTCTTTGCTGTGATGAACAAGTGGACAGTCTGCTCCCTGAACATGGTAGAAATATTCATGCTCTGTCCCATCTGTGACAATCAACTATAACTCACTGAGGGTAAAGTAGACAACCTGGCACATAACAGCTTTCTTGTTGAGGGTTCTTTGTGTAACAGGTTATCATTTTCTCCTACTACTCATAGTCTGTCCTGCTGGCAAGGAATACTAGTAAGTGACTATCACCACTGCCACAGTTACCATCAAGAAGCTCTGGTGAATCCCTGCCTAGTCTGGTCATAATACACTCTACTGCAAATGAATATTACCATCATTCAGCTCCAGGAGTATCTTTAGTGTACTTGCTGAGTGGGCTCCACAAATCAGTTTCAGAAAATGACAAGATCTTACATGCGTCACAGGCTCACTGTCCTAGCATTTCACAGCAAAGCATGCACACATAAACACACATCAGTCTGTTATTATATTGCTCTTAAT
Organism: Protopterus annectens; assembly: GCF_019279795.1. Classification (NCBI taxonomy): domain Eukaryota; kingdom Metazoa; phylum Chordata; order Ceratodontiformes; family Protopteridae; genus Protopterus; species Protopterus annectens. Next base: position 488,520,100 of record NC_056731.1, read on the forward strand.
CAGACTTAGACCAGGAACAGTCTCTGGTTAAGTGACTTGCTCAGACTTGCACAGTAAACAGAAAGGGGCTGTGTAAATCAAAATCTGGATTACAGATTATTATCAACTCATAAACGTAATCCTGTGTATCAACTGTATGTGTATATATATATATATATATATATATATATATATATATATATATATATATATATATATATATATATATATATGTATATATATATATATATATATATATATATATATGTATATATATATATATATATATATATATATACATATATATATATGTATATATATATATTGATCATCTGAAGTTGGTTTAGCTAAGAGTTCACTTGGTTTTATCAGGAATCGTTGTTCCATTTGATCAAGTCACCTTTAATCATTATGTAAAACAAGGCAAACAACAGAGGGCCTAATTCCAAAAGAGTTGCTATCAGCGTACGTCTGCCTTGAATTTAAAACACTTGATCTCAGTGTAAGTGACTTATTTCAGTGTCAGGCCTATCTGTAAACAGGCTTGCTACATGTGCCAGATTCCAAAAGACCTGCTCTCAGTGTAAATGGTCACTTGCACTGAGAGCAAGTCTTTTGGAATCCAGCCAAGTAACTTTTTACAGACTCAAATAACACCACTGTGGTGCTTATTACCAGCCCTCTAATCTCGTCAGTAAACTAATAGACCCAATTTGTACTATTTGACAGCTCTTTTGGTAGCTGTCAATGCCATGTTTTGTTTTTGACAACTAGCAAGTGGTGTAAAACTGCAAAGCTATTCATTGAAGTTTCAGCTCTGCCAAGAAACATGCATATAAAAAGTTTTTGTATGTGTAGTATGTCTTCCCCACTTCTGTAAAGTGCAATCCAAAATTTTATCTCCATTACAAACCCTCCTCCCCATATCAGAGCTCCTGTCGTATCATTACAGTTTAGGTATAGCTCTTATTAGACTTTCGGCTTCCCGGTAATGGGTCGCAACAGCGGACATCTGCTCCGCTCATGATTGGCAGTAGATTTTTACAGTGCTGAGTTGCCAGCCTGACGCCCAACCTTCAAAGAAGGCATGCCCATTTATGCTCGCACCTACTTGCATGTCTTTAATGTCACTCGACCATGGGGAGGACATGCAGACTCCACACAGAAGGTGCTCCAGTCGAGAATCAAACAGGAAAACCTCTTGCTGTGAGGCAACAACGCTAACCACTGCACCACCGCAGCTGAAGCTCTTATTACCCCCCAAAAAAGTACTACTTTGACATTTGTTCTATCTGATAAGACACAAAGCAGAATGTCACACTGACAGCCAAATACTAATTTTCTGAATTCCTTTAAATATTGTATGTTAATTTTCATTGCTGTAAGGTGCAATTTAAAATCTTACTGCTCTAACCCACCTCAAAGTCCAAGAAGTTCAGTTTGGGTATTTCAGAATTACACCTACTTAGTGACATGTTAAAAGACGTGCTCCTTCTGATAAAATTCAAGCCAGAATGTCACAACTGTTGCAAAATAAATACAACAATGACAAATGCATTAGTGGTATGTTAAAATATCTGTTATTTCTGGAAAATTCAAAGCAGAATGTAACAACAATGTGAAATGCTCCTTTCTGGAAGTTTTTTTATGTTAAAACACACAGTTCTACAATCATGATACATATATTCACAGTTAGTTAGTTAGTTTCTCTCAACCTGCAAAATATCTCAGTATAAATGAATAACGAAATGGACTTCTTTTTCAGAAAACAAAAAGAAAAGAAATCAGAAGATAATCTACAATAAACACACACATGCAAACACAGAGGCTATTTTCCAAGCGCAATGATATTTTTCAAAATAGACATTAGAAAGAAGTAATAGTGGAGAGAACGTTTGACTGCATCAGTAGACCTCATAGCACCCTTAGGCAGTATTATTTCCCACTTAAAGGGAATTATTGAAGATTTTATTTCTCTCTGTCTGTTTCTCTTTCTGTCTGTATGTATAAATATGTATGTGTGTGTGTGTGTGTGTGTGTGTGTGTGTGTGTGTGTGTATATATATATATATATATATATATATATATATATATTTGTGTGTGGTTACAGTTCACTTGGTCAACATATATGTGTGAGATTAAGTGAGTTGTGGTGTGTTTTTTTTTTTTTTTTTTGCAAAAGGCTGTTAGTATGAATGACAGATTAGGCACCTTCCTGTTGGTCAACTTAGCTAAGCAAATTTGTGGTAGAACTGGGAGTCTGAAATTGTGTAAGTTTTAGGGTTTCATGAGAGGATGCATTCAATGCGTGCGCAGGTTAGGGTTAGGGTCATGTGTGGAGAAAAAATTTGTAATGCCCTTCCATATCACTGTTGCAGTATTCATAACCAGTGGGACCTCCTGCCAAGGATGGACCCACATCTGGCCATGATACCAAAGTGTTTAATTTTTATTAGTGTCGTACTTCAGACGTATACTCCTTGCACTATCATAGGGCATAAAGGACCTATCTAGATGCTTCAAACTAACAAGTTCTTTGCCTCTGATAGTATGTTGGTCTGAATGTCCTTCTCTGTGCTGGTTATACCAAACCTTTTGCAGATAATTACTCTTTTGGGGTTCCTTCTCTCTTTCTATCTCTCTCTTTTTTTATAGTGACATTTTGAGAGTTCATGTCATCCATGGAACAGAAGTCTCTCTCTCTCTCTCTCTCTCTCCCTGTTTAGCAACAGATTACTTCAGACTCTTGGGTTTTTTCAATCATCCGTCAAGCCTACTTCATGGTCTGCAAGTCTCTTCCCCCTTTCAGGCATTCATCAACTCCCCTTCAGATCAAATTCCCTGTTTTTCAGGGTTGTTGCAGGGTTTACTAGATCAGGGCCCAATTAAACCTGTCCCAGAGGCCTCAAGGGGTACAGGGCTTTACTCCAAGATGTTTCTGGTTCCTTGAAAGGAGGGGGTCCTGGAGGCCTGTTCTAGATCTTTCTTTTTTGAATACTTTCCTCAAGGTAGCCACCTTTAGGATTATTTCCCTCCAGACTCTGTTCCCCTCTTACTTCCTTAGGCCTTCCCAGTTTCTCTGGACTTGAAGGATGGTGGATCTTATTGCCATTCACCTTCTATTCAGGAAATGCTTATGTTTATGTTTCTTCCTCTCATTTTCAGGTCTCTGCTTTGCCATTTGGTCTTTCCACAGCTGCAAGGGTATTCATCAAGGTTGGTCTCAAGTCTTAGCTTTCTGTGGGCTTCAAGGAGTACAAATATTCCTTATCTGGATGATCTGCTCCTTCAGGCTCCCTCTCCTTCCTGGCTGTTGCAGGACATGCACTTTACCAGGCTTCTGTTTCACAGCCTGTGTTTCACCATCAATCTCCAGACATCTGTCCTGTCCTCCTCTCAAGATCACATCTTCCTGGGATTCAGAATTCAAACTGTTTCAATGCTTGCATCTTTGTCTGCTCCCAAGGTACTGGCTATAACAATCTACTCACATTCCTTGATTTCTCTGTCACTCATGCAGAGAAGTTCTGATGGCTCTGGGCATCATGGACTTTACCATCCCCCATGCTCCCTTTTGCCAAGGTTCACATGAGGAAGTTTGTGATTCCTGCTGTCAGCGTGGTTTCTGCATTGCCGCCCACCTGAGTTTCAAGTTCCCTTCCTTCCTTGTCTAAAACTCAAGCTTCACTGGTGGAGTCAACACATATCTCTCAGTCCAGGCATCCCTTTCCACCCACCTGCTCCATCTCACGAGCTCTTTAACTATCTCAAAGAAGTTTGCCAACATCATTAGACAGGATCAATCATTAAAGCCAAACTGCTGGGGGTCAAGTCTTATAACATTTTTAATACCATGGTTTATCAGGCCATTTATGACCTGTTCCATGGTCTTACAAATAAGGCTTGTCAAGCTAATGGGTCTGTAGTTTTTGCAGGTCTATAGTGCAGTTGCCCTCCTGAAGTGATAACACAGATGTGTACCATAATTTAGGGTCAAAGCCAGTGATTAAGCTCAGGTCAAATAGCAGTAGGAACGGATCCACCAGCATATGCTTAATGATATTCAGCAGGCAGCTGGGTATGTTATCAGGTCCCATGGAAGGTCTATTTTTTATTGTTTTGGAAAGTATTTTTACACATATTCTTTTGTAATGAAAAGGGGGTTGAGATCCTTTTGCTGTATGTGTGTTTTGTATAGTTTTCTCATAGGTGAAAGTTACACTGAATTTGTTACTGAATATGTTTGTGATATCTACTAGATCAGAGTAGGTGGTGCCGTTTTGAATAAGGTGGGAACAATTTGGGGTGTTTCTTAATGTCCTGATGTAAGTGAAGAAAGATTTGTAGTTATTTAAGCTTCTTGTGCTAGTCAGAGTTCATGGAATGACTTTATTTCAAGAAGATATTGTTCATTACCTTTAATAATTTTTGATGTTGACCTTGATTTGTGGATTTTTAGTTTTGCTATATATTCTAAAAAGCTTTTTTTCCTTTATTACAATGTTTACTTATGCATGTGGTCATCCAGGCAACCAGACTGGTTTGCTCTTGAGCTTCCCATTTTGTTGCCTCTAGTAGGAACTGTCAGGTTAATATGTTTATCTTGGAGAGTATAAGATTTATTTGCATAGCTACTATCCATGTCAACATTTTGAGTGGTTACTATTATACTTGAATTTTGAGACTTCATCACATAATAGAGGGAGTTAGCATGTTTGAGGTATTTGAGCACAATGATATTGACATCTGATGGTTTATAGATTTTGAAGTAGAAGGGTTCCAGTTTGCCACCAGATTTAACAAGGGAAGGATATACCAGTGGGCAGTGCATATAGATGATGTATGGGCCAGGTCAGGAATATTTTGTCCTCTAGTAGGTTCTGTGACTGTTTGGTCCAGTGCAGTCTTGTTTATGAAATCAAGGAATTTTTGGCCATAACCTACGTTTGACGTATAGATGTCTCCACTCAAAGTATCTGTCCATTTTGCAGACTTAAGTAGAATATGTTGGAGGGACGGGTATGTATCACAGAGAATTCCTTTCTATAGAGCTATCTTCTACTCTAAAAAAATCAATGTATTTTTCTTACTCTCTTCAAATGTAATTTGGATGAATGGATGGGTATCTGCAAATTCTCCCCCATTAGCACCTTTGTTCCACATGGATAGGGATAACATGTAAATGTCCCAATATGTCTTTGTCCTGCCAATTTCTAGGTTATTTTTCCACAAAATATAAGGGCTAAAACCTACAATGGGAAGGTAAGGCTTGTTTTTTTTTTTTTTAGATACTCACTGATCAGTAGGCTAGAAAGTACTTAAGAACCTATGGGTCAGTGACACTGAATAAGGAGATGCAGCTGTGACTGCTTTGAATAAAGGTGCCATAAGCTGTTTGTTTATTTATTTGTTAAGTAAAAGAAACACCACATTGATGTTTGTTTACTTAAATAAATCATCTGCAGTGCCTCTAATCAGTGCAACTGCTGATGCAGCTCCCTGCTAAGGGAGATGTACCTGACAATGAATTTGTGGGTTTTCTGTTCCTTGCTGTCCAATGACCATATATATATATATATATATACATATATATATATATATATATATATATATATATATATATATATATATATATATATATATATATATACACACATACATACACACACATATATATATACATATATATATATATATATATATATATATATAGATAGATAGATATACATTTAAAATAATCTGGAATATGACTCCAAAAGAATACATGCATTCACACTTGGCTCTTAAGGGAAAAACCCTGTGTGGGAGAAGCCACAGTGTTGAGGGAATAAATGGAGTGTATTAGGAGCTTGGGAGTACATGCCTCCGCCCACACCTCAGGTTACTGCCTAAGCTGGGGATTGCATCAGTTTATCAATCCTTTGCATGTGCCTTATATAACATTAATATGTTCAGTATATTTCAGTTTCAAGAAACGAAAATTGATTAACATATGTATGCTAATTGCAGCAGACAAAATTGGAACATCTGGCATTTATCTGACTGGCAGAGATTAGGTGGCAGAATTCTTGGAAACTAGAAATATTTGGATAAAATACTGATGTTTTTAGTTCCGTTCAAATTTATGTATGGAATCTAGAACATTTTTCTATGTTTCTTATGGAACAAATGTACTTCTAAAGTTGCTCCTATTGTATATCACTTTCTGAACCATGTCTCAAAGTCAAAGGTCTAGATGCAATTGTTTGTGTTAACAAAAGTTAATGATGACTTACATAATGTGAATGCATTGTATTTATAAATAATTTCAAAAGGTCATAAATCTGCATCTTTTTCAAACCAGCCTACAGTATTTAATTTAGAAAGTTTAATGTATTTAAATGGGATAGGTAGAACAAAATAATACATTCCTGGTGACTTTTAGTTTTTCAGATACATTTTTCTACTTAGGCCATGCAAGGGCATTTTACTGCACTTAAAAAAATATGATGTAGAATAGTCTTTGCCTAGTCTCACTTTTCCTCTTTTGTTTGTGTGTTGCACAGAAATTCTAAGATGCCTTTTAACGAGGTAAAAACTACTTCTGCATGGTGGAAGTGGAGTTCCACAGCTTTACTGGATGGTCTTTACGGGGATGCACAACACAGCAGTCTTGAAACCAGGACACAGGTACACACTTGTTACAGGAATGCAACTTCATTTCACTGAATACCTTGGTTTTAAGAAATGATGAAAAAAGAAAATCAGGGATCCAAGAAAGCAGGAGAAAGCTAACTTTCTGTTTGTCAAAACAGAGTGCACAACAATGCACAGAAAGATGTTTTAATTACAGTGTTATCACTGAATATTTTAAGCATAGCCTAATGTGTAAGCAGTGTCTGAACTTCTTGTGAAATGTTGACACTTACCTGAATTTCCTAGGCCATATCCTTGACTGCCATTACAAACAGAATAATAGATGCTGAAATCTCTGACAGACAAAAGTGTTTTTCATATCAGCTGTATAAGAGAATGTTGCAAAAGTAAATTATAAGTGAGACTAATCTGCTCTAAATGTATACTGTACCTGAGAAATGAGGGCATCATATCCCAGCCTGCACCTCTCTCTCCCATACTGCATAATTGTGCAGTCAGCTCCCACTCTGATATTTACTTTCATACACCACGTTTTGAAAAAGAGTGAACAGTGCATCTTATGTACTGAATGTCACCCAGTGTGTGCAGCTTTGGAATAATGCATCATGAGCATGTGTAAGTCAAATGCTCTCTGTAAACTAAATAAATTGCCCCAGTCTTCATACCCTTGTCTCCTTCCTACTCAATGACATTCAGAAAAATTGAGTAGGCTTTACTGTGGATCTCAGCATTGAAAACTTGTAAAATGTCTATGTACCCTGGCATGATTAGAGTTTTCTCGAAAATTTTCATGACACAGTTTTCTCTTTTATTGATAATGTTTAATAGCTAGCAAGACTGCACTTTTAATTTTGCATGGCCAGCTGCCATAGTACTTAGCATAACACTGGCATACTCCTAGCCATGAGGGGCTCTACCAGTGTGCAACAGTATAGCAAATAAATATTGTAGAATAGAGTGTGTGCTGTATCTTTAAGAAGAGTTTCAAGGCCTGAATGTGCATATAAATAACAAGCATGTGTAAGCTTCAGTGCCATTTTGGGAGTACAGACAGAGAGTGAGCATGAATGAGTGTAATAGCAAGTTTGTTTTATAACTTTATCTAAGTTAAAGCAATTAAGCCTCAGTCCTGTTGTGTTTGTACATAATAAAGCTGCTTGAACAGAACCCACAAAGACTCATCTATTTTATCCTGACTAGACGAGTGATATGGTATCAGAACCGGGATTCCACAAACTGCTTTCCAAAGCTATGAGATACAGAGTTAATAGTGAAGGTAAACTAAGAGAAATGAGCATGAAAAAAGGTCCAGAAATGAACCAAAGGTAATGAAAACTTGTACGAATGATTTATTTTATAAGTAAGATAAAACGGAGCATGACAAGGGCACAGACCGCATTATTAAATAAGTGAGAGGCACAAAAGGTTTATTAATTAAACTAAATGTTAAGATTAAGATATCTGCTAAAGCAATTATCAGAAAAGCACATAAGGGTTTTGGAATTACCTCAGAATTGCAAAATGAGCATGTTTAAAGTGAAACGGGCATGTTTAGAGTAAAACAAGCACAAGAAATGTATAATGGGCATGAAAAGAGATTAAATGAGCAAAATTAATATAATAAGGGAAAAAGGGCATATTAAGCATAAATAAATCAAGGCAACTACATGTTAATTGGAAAAGTACTGTGTTTTGGCATAACTACTATTCCACATTATATTTGGGGCATAACTATAGTTATTCGAAGTATCTCAAAGTGTGTAAAAGTGCTTACAGTGTGTGCTTATTACTGTACATTTATTCTAAAGAGTTTATTGTGTGTAAAGTGCAACTATTTCATAAAGTGCAGTCAAAATACAGCCATTTTGAAAAGTTTCTTGTGCTATGTATGTCTGTTAGCAAAGTGCCACCATTATTGAGTGTTTCTTGCACTGTAAAGAGTTAATTAGCAAAGTACCACCATTTTGGGAAAGTTTCAGTGTGCTGCATACTCTTTATTTGCAAAGTGCAATTACTTGGAAATGTTTCTTACTCTGAGCTTCTTCTACCCAGTTCATTCGTACAGTGCAGTTATTTCACAATGTTTCTTACACTGATAAGAAGGGATTTCTTACAATACAGTAATTTCAAGAGTATTGCAGTGCCTGAAAGTCTTATTTCACAATGTTTCTTGCACTAAGAGGTGATTTCTTATAGTACAGTGATTTCAAGAGTATTACAGTGCCCAAGAGGCTTATTTCACAAAGTTCAGTTAGTCAGAGGCTTGTTGTGCTATTGGGCATAGTTACAAGTACTGGCATAAATTTCTTGCATATGTATATGTGTGTATGTCCATGCATACTTGCAAAAGTCCTCACTGGTATGTGTTAATATGGTAGATGAATTTTGAAAGCCATCACCATTGGTGTTTGATCAGAATAATGTAAAGAATTGGAAGCTATTTGAGCAGGAGTATAATATATTTATACAAGCACCATATTCTGATAAAGATGCATGCACTAAGGCATTCATTTTGATAAACCTAGCTGGGTCAGAAGCCATTGAAAGAGCACATTCATTTGTGTATGCACCAGCAGTATATGAGGGAGAAAGTGAAAAACGTCATATTGTTGTACAGGCTGAATCAAGAGAAGACCCCAAGTGTTTGAAGCTCAAATTCAGGGAAATGTGTAACGCCCAGACCAATATTACATTAGAGAGGCATTTGTTTTATACAAGAGATCAAAAACCAGAGGAAACGTTTGCATTTTATATAACTGACATGAGAAACAAAGCTAAAATGTGTCGGTTTGGTGACTTAAAAAGGACAGGCTTGTGTGTGGTATTAATAGTGCTGCAGGGGAAAAGAGTTTGCTTCATGACAGTGATTTAATGCTGAGCAAAGCTATTGAGATTTGTCAAATCCATCAAGTTTCAGAATGGCACACAAGTATGCTTGCAGGTAATAAGAGCATGCTTTCAGTAGGCTCCAGAGCAAATGTAGACAGCATGCAACACATGGCTAGCAGAAGCAGGCCTAAGCATATGGCAGATGCATCTGCTACGGGGTTTCCTGGGAGGAGTCGTAGCTTTCCAGCAAGTTCTAAGAAAAGGACATGCTCAGTGCAGTACAAGGGTGATTCAGCAAAACCCAAATAGAGCTTTATTGTTAACTGTCACAATTATGGTGCCAATCATGAGTCTAAAAGAGAGAGAAATGCTTAGCATTTGGTCAGCAGTGTTACAGGTGTAAAAAATGAAACCATTTTCAAAAGTTTTTTAAATCAAGTAAACACCACACTGTTATAAAGAAGGGTCACTCGAAAAAGCAAGCTGATAAATAGAAAGCTGCAATTCTACTTACTACGTAGATGGTGTATCAGTAATTGGTGAAAAGGTTGATGCAGTGAATTTGTTGATAAAGAATTAAGTGTTTTGTACTGTCCACATCAATGGTAAATCCACTGAGCTCAAAGTAGACACTGATTCAAAGTGTAATGTTATGTCAGCAGAGACATTTGATAAGGTGAGAGCTGGTGAACAACTCAATATGGCTAGTTGATCGAAATTTGTTGCTTACAGAGGTGAAGAAATTCAAGCCAAAGGCTCATTAGTGCTTTCATGTTATTTGACTTGGAACTGTTACAGCTTACTATTCCATGTAGTCCGAATACCTGTGCAGTCATTACTGGGTCTCAGAGACAGTTTGAGAATGAATTTACTTTCCTTTACCAAAGAAGTTCATCATATAGGCACATCTCCTAGTTCCAAGTTTACTGAAGCCATTTTCTCAGAGTATGCTGATGTTTTTGATGACAAATTAGGAAAACTTCCAGTTGTGTATTCCATGAAGTTAGACCCAGAGGTCAGTCTAGTTGCCAGACCAGTAAGAAAAGTTCTGATAGCTACACAGAATAAAGTTAAAGCTCAGCTGGATAAAATGGTGCAGGAAGGTGTAATTTGTCCATTCACAGAACCAAATGAATGGGTTTCGTCCGTGGTAGCAGCCCATAAAAAAGGCTCTGATGAAATCAGAATATGTATTGACCCAAGATATTTGAATAAAGCATTAAAGAGACCGCATTATCCAATGCATACAGTCGAGGAAGTTGCAGCCCTCATACCAAATGCCACTGTTTTTTCTGTCTTAGATGAAAAAAGTTCATTTTGGTAAGTGATGCTTGATCGCAGATCCTTATTACTGACTACTTTCAGTACTCCATTTGGCAGATCCAGATTCCTCAGGATGCCATTTGGAATAAATTCTGCAAGTGAAGTCTTTCAGAGTGCAAACGAGCACATTTTTTTAGGTTATCCTTGTGCCATAATAGTAGATGATTTATTGGTTGGAGCAATGGTGAAGCTAAGCTAAAGAAAGTTCTAGACAGAGCATGTGAAGTGAACTTAAAGCTCAATCCTCTGAAGTGCAAATTCAGACTACCAGAAGTTACATATGTAGGTCATTTATTTACTACCACTGGTTTGAAACCAGACCTATCCAAGCAAGCAGCCATTCTTGAGATGCCAGCACCAGATCATTTTCAGTCTCTACAACATTTTCTTGGTATGGTCAACTATTTAGGCAAGTTTATGCCAGACTTCAGTGAGTTGACAGCACCTTTGCGAGAGCTGATGTGCAAAAATGTTACATGGTCTTGGTTGTAACGGCACCAGAAAGCATTTGAAAACCTTAAGCAGAAAATTGCCACCCCACCTATATTACGACTATGATGTCAATAAATCAGTAACACTTTCCTCTGATGCTTCAAAATTTGGTCTTGGCATAGTTATTCTTCAAGAAGGCAGACCAGTAGCCTATGCATCAAGAACTCTTACCCAAACTGAAATGCAGTATGCTCACATTGAAAGAACTTTTGGCAATAGTATTCGCATGTTCAAAGTTTCATGATTATATCTATGGTCGAGCTATTCAGATTGAAACTGATCACCAACCTCTAGTTATTATTTTAAAGAAGCCTATGCATTCAACTCAAATGGGATTACAAATAATGATGCTCAAACTGCAAAATTACAACTTCAAAATGGTCTATACAAAAGGCAAACTTCATTATCTGGCTGATACCTTATCCAGATCACCCAGAAATCCACAGAACAGCTTCATGCAGAGAATTTTGACTTTGATGTCCTGGAAGTACATAATTTTTCTGCCTCAAGACTTGATGAGCTGAGAGATCATAGAAAGACTGATCCAATTTTGGAAAAACTCAACAACTGCATTAATGTTGGATGGCTGTCAAAGCAATCTAGTGCACCACCTGAAGTGCAAACTTATTTTCCTTACAGAGATGAGCATAAAGATGGCATTATTTTAAAATTTCCTAAAATTGTTGTTCTTGCTTCCTTACAACATGAATATATACAGATTTTGCATCATGGTCACCCAGGTTCCAAATCTACCAAAAGAAGGGCGGGAGAACTAATACTTTGGTCTTCTCTAGCAAAATATATTGATAAAGTATTTTCTTCTTGTTCAATATGCAATAGTACTAAACTACATTTGCAAAAAGAGCCACTTCAACTAAGTCAAATTCCTGAACTACCTTGGTCAACAATAACCATTGATATATTCGAGTGGAACAATCCGCATTACTTAATGTTGGTAGACTTATTTGAACTGGTTTTTGATTTATTTACTACCTAACCTAACATCAACTGCTGTTATCACAACGTTGAAACATCATTTCTTAGTCCATGGTAGTCCACATGAAGTTATTTCTGACAATGGTGTCAGTTGTTTTAGAAATTTGCAAAAGATCGGGACTTTGTACATGTTGCTAGTAGTCCAGAATATCCACAGTTAAATGGACTAGCTGAACGTGCAGTACAGAGTGCAAAGCAATTGCTTGAGAGGTCAAAGCGTGACAATACTCTCTTTTTTAATTTATTTCATCTCAAAAACATATCACCTGACGATATTCTTGGCTACCCTGCTCAGAGACTTCTATCTAGGCAAACCAGAACAACATTGCCTATCAGTTCCAGTTGGTTGAGGCCTAAAGCTAAGAACAACAGGAAAATTAGAGTCCAACTATTCAGAAAGCATTCTTTTCTGAAGTCCAGCTATAAATATTGAGTAGATTTCTTCATCCATTGAAAGAAGGAGAGACAGTGAGGGTACAAATGACGAATGGTTTCAACCAGATTAGTCAAGTAACAAGTATATGTACCAAGCCGAGATCCTACTTCGTAGAATCTGAGGGTGTGGAGTACAGGAAAAATCATAGACATCTTCCTGTATCAGAATCAATATTGCAGCATTGTTCCTGTGGTACAGACTCTAGATCTCAGAGCAATCCAGACAATGTCTCTGTTGCAGAACGTGTCTTGACTTCTACTTCCATTCCTGATGATGTTCCTGATGTCCCTAAAGTTGAACATTCAGCAAAGACAGTCCCAGTTGCTGGATCTAATTCTAGTTTTTATGTTACACAATTTGGTCTTCTTTCCAGACCTAGTGTGAAACACACAGCAACCTGGACATAATTGTTTATATGTTTCTAGTTTTGTATAATTGCATGACAGAGAATTATTTGTACTGATTGCATGTCAGTTAATCTCGTCAACATTGCATGACTTATTTCTCAAAGAGGGTGGATGTAAAATAGAGTTTGTGTGCTGTATCATTAAGAAGCGTTTCAGGGACTGAACGTGCATATAAATAGCAAGCACGTGCTAGCTTCAGTGCCATTTTGAGAGTGCAGCCAGAGAGTGAGCATGTATGAGTGTAGTAGCTAGTTTGTTTATAAGTTTATCTAAGTTAAGGTTATTAAACCTCAATCCTGATGTGTTTGTACATAATAAAGCTGCTTGAACAGAACCCACAAAGACTCATCTATTGTATCCTGACTAGAAGAGCGACAAATATGTCACGGGTTCTACAACACCTTGCATTGTTTTCATATTTCCTATAGTTATGCCATCAATCCCATGGACCATCTCTGCTTGCATTTTCATTATTTCAGATGCCTGCCCCATTTTTAAAAAGGGGTACCGGTAGCTGTAAACTGATTCTCATGAAGAGTGGTATGCAGAAGCATGGAAACGCCCAAGCATAAATCTTAGATGACCAGTCAGTGTCAATTTGTACAAGTGTAAAGTGTGCCCTCCCATTAGGCAAAACACACAATATTCATCAAGAGTGCAGTGCCCTCTATACCTAATAAACTGAAGGGGGCTGTGGCTTTGCATGTAAGGAGACATCCTCCATTGCAGTAACCCATTTTGCTGTTTTTTTCTCTTTTTTTATTAAAGTGTAGAAAATACAGTTTAGCCAAGTATTAGTTAGCAGAGTATCATACTCCCTTAAAACATTGTCTGCTGGAAGTCTGGCAATCATGTATTAGGTCCTAGTCAAAAACTGCAGGAAAATAATGAATACTAGGGCTTGTATTTATATTACTACACAAATACAGCTGCTTAAATATTAAACATAATGAAACAGAATATGTGTGTGCATATACTGTATACATAGATATATACATACAGGCACATATATGAAGGGATACAGCCTAACAGACTGGGTTCTGTACCACCTTACTGATATGCTAACACTAACCCATCCATCTGACCCTAACTCCAGCTGAAACACTGAAATGTCCATAACCGGTCATTTGCATATATTCCATGGGCATTCTCTACAGGAAATTTAAGGAATTACACAGTGCAGACTCTAGCTTGGTTGAGTCTTCCTTGCAGTTTTTCCTGTATAGTTTGTCTGTCTGACCTTTTTAAGGCTTTGTGATTATACTTATACATTTACACACACACACACACACACACACACACACACACACACACACACACACACACACACACAAGTAAATGGTTTTACTGTCAAATGTCGAACTACCACAATATTATACTGCAAAATCTCAAGACGACAAACTCAAATATTCAAAACACTGAAACTTTAAAACACCGAGAGTCAAGTTGCCAAAAATATTCTCTGTCCCTTTAAATATCCTCAAAACTAACATAACCAACATGACACATGTGATGTACAAACTCCTAGGACCTGCACTAAAACCATTACAGGACTGAATTACTAAAAACAAAAGTAAGTGCTGTTTTTTTTTTAAACTTTACTATATAAGGTAGAAACACATGTATAAGAGAATTAACACTACTGCTGCAGTTATGTACCTGACATACGCATAAATAACCGTAGCGATTTGACAATTATCTCAGACATCTTATTTTGTCTTACATTTTTGAAGGGAGGCTGCAACCTCCTGCACCCCCAGCATGGGGGCTGTTCCCACCACACCCCTTGCACTTTAAATATATCCACTCTGAGATTATATTAATTACTGGGCAAATTTACCATTCCACACAGCATCACATTCAATGTTCTGACTGCCAGTAAAGTAGTCCTCCGTGTTTTAAGGTTTCAGGTTGAAAGGAGAACCATACACACACACACACACACACACACACACACACACACACACACACACACACACACACACAAACACACACACTGTATAGGTGTGCATGTGTGTAGGTTTAATTCATGGTTTTGAGCAGTTTAATGTGTTCTGCAAGGAATAAGATAAGGCGGACTGTATATGAATATGTGTATTACCTCACGTCTAGGTGCTAAATACACTTAATTATTTGGCTTTGTGCCTTACAACAAGTAGCACTTAGTAAAAGATGAGTATTATATTCACAGTTCATTGTATTTTATTGCTTTCTCCTACTAAAAGTCACATTTAAATGTATATCCACATGTGTTATTGACATCAGAAAACTAGCAGTGGATTATAATCCATATTTACATGTTTTTCTCTTTGTTTTTTTTTTTTTAATTATTTTTAGCAAAGTCCATTAGGTGGAAAATACCATCGTATCGGTGCCCCAATTATTAGAAAAATACAAGTTGTGAGTAATACTGCATGTCAGGTATGTATCAAGTGTGCAGACCTTTAGGAAACTGTACAAATTCCTTGGTGGGTTTAGTAATAATTTAATAGTTATTTATTTTATTCAGATTCCTCCTGTGCTTTCCAGATGTTTTCTGGATTGTATGCCACCTTACAGCCCTTCGGTTCAACTCACAGATGGTCCCATTTCTAAGAGGACTGAGCAGAATTATCAGTGTGGGAAGCTGGAGTGCTATGACAGCAGAGGCTCTGTGGTGGTTGCCCTTGGAAACACAAGGTAAAAGAGCTAATAGTCTTTAAATTTTCTTTGATAGAAGAAATATTATTAAGCCTAGAAATAAGAATATGTGGACACTTGTCTCTGTGTCTGCTAAATTATCTCAGACTGCAACAGCACAGTTTCTGGGTTTATTGGTTTATTGGTGGTAGCTTGCGCACTTACACAAGTAAGTAAGGGCATGGCAGGCTATATGAGATAAGGGCTTGACTGCTTTTGGAAGGTATTGCTGTAGGAGGCATTATTTAGGAGATTTTTAAACAGCCTTCAGAGAATAGTAAGGTACAATATTACACATCAAAGTAAGAAGTTGTCTTAATGCTCTCCTATTCTATAGTTCTGAAGGCCACACCATCCAGAGAAAGTTTACAAAGGTGGGAGATAAAAGTAGAATATGCTGTTATACACAGTCGTATTAATAGACTCTTGTCCTCAAATCACTAACAGCAAGAAGGACGACCAAGAAAGGAAGAAGAATAGTGTTAGTGTGTTTAAAATAATCAAGGGGACATTGGGAAAAACTATAAAACACTCATATCAAATTGCTGCTTGCTCATGAATAAAATGCTACAGTCACAAAGGAAGATAATAAAACATTTCCATGAGGACCACCGTTACCTCTGCTAATGAGACCAGCCTCTCAGCTGCATATGTTAGAGTCTGAGTTGTCTGCTCCACTGTAACCATCTCAGCAACAACACAGTCAAATACTTTGGTGCATTTTCTTGATAAAGCAATGGCTCAGTGGTAGTGTAGTTGCCTCACAGTAAGAGGTTATCCGGTTTGATTCTCAGCTGGGGTGCCTTGTGTGCAGAGTCTGCTTGTCCTCCCCATGTTTGTGTGGGTTTTCTCCAGGTGCTTTGGTTTCCTCCTACATTAGAAAGATGTGTTTATCCCTGGGCCTCTGCTGAAAATTGTCTTTCTTCCAAGTTGGACTTTTTCGTTAAACTAATGTTAAAGAAATAAATAAATAAAAACAAAACATCTCAGCAGTGCAGATGCACTATATGAATGGATCAAAACCTAGAATTGCAAGACCAGAAGTTTTCTGTATCTTTCTAGGGGGAAATCACACTCACTTTGGCAGTGATAAGTTGGGACTTAAAACTAGGCCCGAAAAGCCTGCATTCTCCAACATTATGAACAGTAATGTGGCTGATAAAATGATCTTTATAAAATAAAGTAATTTATTCCATATTACAAACTGACCATTTAGGTTCCAAATAACAAAACTGTGTAGTCTTTACACAAAGCAATACAATACCTTTAACACAGTTCCAAAGTGCTGGGGAAATGATCTCTGGTAACAGGATTTTTTCTGAAGTTTTCAGTAGAATTAATTCTAGCCTTCTCAGTCAGGTTTTCAGTCTCTTTAGACAGGTTTCTTTCCCAGGGCTGCTGTTCTCATCACCAAGTTTACCTTAAGCAAGGGTGAATACTGTCTTGTCTGTGCTTTTCCTCACCCTTGTCTCATACCTCAGTCATTCATTCATTAACAACGCCTGTTCAGAGATTACTGCAGTTAGGTCTTATGTTTCTTAAAGGCCTATATTATTATACTAGAGCAGACACGAGTTAAAGCAGTACTGCTGTCATGTACAATGAATGCTGATACTAGTAAACACATACTATATCAAAATATTATATGATTTTCCATTCTTGTTGGTTACTTGTATGCTTCCCAGTGGTGAGAACCACCACACTATGTTACAGTATATATTTAAAATATTTATTTCAAAATACCAATTTAGCTGACTACAGTAGTGACCATATTCAACCGTGAAAAATTTTGAGATCAACAAATACAGGATTATTCCATCAATAGCTTAAGAAGGGACTCGTACAGGTCTTTGTTGATTCGGTCTGCAAATTAAGACCATCGGCATGATGAAAAAGATACAGAGGAAGATTCAAAGAGAACTAGTATCAGAATCAGTACCAAATGAGAGCCTAACCGAGGGACTGAGCACACTGTTTTCAGCATTTGCCCATTGGTCTCTGTGAAAGCAGTTAGTGCCACAGGAGGAAATGCATGTGAGGTTAGGTATGTGACTGTGCAACAGTATTGTATAAGTAAGTAGGTGTCTGAATCAGAAACAGGAAAAGGCATCAGTAATGACATTTTGCTTCATGCAGCTCTTGTAGTCATGTCTCTGAATTGTGAGTTAGGTCTGTACTTCAGATGAGAAATTGAGGCCCCATATGCCTGAGTTGGTGGTAGCTTGGGTGAATGTAAAAAAACTCATGACACATATCAAAATAGTAGGGGTAGTTTCCCAGTGTCCTTGTCAAAATTCCCCTAGTCATATACCACTCATGTTTCCACTAAAGAGAGGCCATTAGTCTAGTGAAACTAATCCAGTCAACAAGGTGGAAAGAAAACACTGAAGCACACAATTCAATGCTATTAACGTGAAGGAGCTAACCTTTCTGGATAGCAATGGTAAAAACTGAAGAGTGTGCTGGGTAGAATACTAAATGTTGGTTTCTTTCTAATTCTGTGTTCTTGCTTTTCCTGGAAATGATGAACTTATTTAATTGATGTTGGCTGAGTTCTAATCCCATGTATGTAGTATGCCTTTTATACTGGCAAAGGCTTTTGACAGTGTGCTCTGCATGCATAATAAACATTTTACATAAGTATAACAGTAGGTTCATGTAGTGTAGCTTAGTTCAGTGGCTGAATCATAAAAATGAAGCTCATTCAGAACACAATAGAATAATTAGTAGTGTCATCAGCAATTAGTCCTCGGTCCGATGCTATTTAATTTGCTTACTTTTCCACTGCATTCACAGGCTAGCTGTAAAATATTCAAACTAATATAAAATTGTAGTTGTGCTGGGTCCTTTCATCCTGTGGTCTTACTAAGTAATTAATTAAGTGAACACTGTACTTCATTTACAAAATAATACATTCAATATGCTGGCTAATAACATTTGCCTTTCATGGAATAGATATATTCATTTAGGGATACTGACTGATAAGACTTGAGTTTTTATTCATACTTTAATAGTGTAAGTAAAATACTATAATACTAAACTCCAAAATCTCTAGATATTGTAAGTTCCAAGAAGACCTTGAAGACAGAACATTCACAAAACTCAGCTTTATTTAGTAATGCAGAAACACAATAAAATCTTCAATCCACATAGGCATTACAGAAACTACGCTGATTTTGAAAACAAGATATGTCCTTGGCTGCAGGCTACACCCTGCACCAACTCTCAGATTTATGATTGTAGGCTAATCTCAAACCAAACTCTCAGTTCAAGAAATTAGGCATATCCATAGGTACAAGCCATAGATAATCCTGAATGGCTCTCATATCACAATTTCAGGATCTTTCTTTGTGTTCTTTCAATAAGGAAATAACTTTCTGACTTTAAACCTCCATATTACTCTATTTCATACTGGATTAATTGCCAATTGCTGTGAGAATGGTCTCAAATGTTACAACATAATCAAGTTATTGCAATATCACAACTCAACAAGATTTTATACAATATATATAGACTCATCATGTTATAGCACATACACAGGAGCAAATCTGTTAAGGTTCCTTATGCATTTATTTAGTTATCTGATATGGAGTTCCATGTATCTATCCATTAATTACTAGTTATAAGGGTTGAACAGGTTCAGAAGTCTACAAAATGCAAATGGCAGCTTTCAGACTGAATTACATATAAATACTGAGTTCCGTATAGACTTTACAGAGATACATTCTGCCTAGCTTACAATGCCAATAGAGGTCACATGTTATGCAGGATGTTATTCTTAGACTAAACTATCTTCTCCTTACTGTACCACTCACAATTCAAGATTATATGCGAGCACAAATCTAGTGTTGAATAGTATAAATCTGTAGCTCAGATTATTCCTGCTTTATGGAAAAAAGCTGTCATATAAGACTTCGCATGCAAGCTCTTCAAATATAATATTTTAAGACAGCTTTGATAGTTACATGGGCCTTAATCACTGTTGCTAACATGGCAAGCTGGTAGACCATTTACTGCCTTAGCCTGTAGGTTCTGGTTGAGGTATACAGAGACCACATTAGAAATCAAACACTTTACACAAAGGCCGGTTTTATAAAGCACTCTGGTCTCTGGTTGTCCATATGCACACTTTACTTCACTACAAATATTAACCACATTAGTGGTTAAGTAAACCAATTTCTGTTAAATATTCATCTTAACATTCAAATTAACCTTGTATACTTATGCCCTGTTACAAATTATTTTACATATTAATGATGTTCTTAAGTTATGTGAAAAGTCTATTCGTTTTTCATTGTCAAACTACAGCTTCAACACTGTCCAACTGGAAAAGAGGTTTGCAGTCCCCTGTTCAGCACTGGCCTCCCAAGTTCTGAATGAAATAGGGGAATCAGCTTGAACTTCTAAAAAACAGCTTATCTTCCTTGGATGGATTGGGTGGACTACAACAGAAGTTACATGAGTACTGCACGTATTCGTATACTGGGTATGAGTAACAAGGATAGTTAAAAAAATTAGCAAGACAGATAAAAAATGTTGAATTGATTCTCACCGCTAATCCTGATCTAAGTCAAGACAACTATGACATCTCTGATAATAGGCACCTTTCCCATAGCAGATCCACTCCCCCCTCCAAATTATAGAAACAGTAAACATAGTATATGACCAACTGAAAGTGTTTTTTACCATGAGTGCTTGATATAGTTTTTTGTTAATGGTGAAATTACCTAGCAACATTAGAACCAAAGGATTGTATAAATCTCATTGATCTTTCGGAGGTAAATGCATTTCCAGAAAGGCCAATGTCAATTTACTTTATTTTTTATTTTTTTTTTCGTTGTTAACTAGGATACTCCCACAAGGCTGGTGGTTGCTTTTCAGGGGAGACCCAAGGTGGTATTTATAGTGCTAAGGGAAATGTGGCCAGGACATCGGGGAACTTCCCCTACTCTTTCTGAAGCATATGGGGACGCTGTTCATTGCTGCACTTCCAGTTTCCATTCTGAGCACTTAGGTGGTTGGAGAAACTGGGAAGAAGATTGAGGCAGTGAGTAAGTGTGATGGCATGCAGAAGGTAGCAGAATCCAAAATCCTTTGGTCATGTACGGAGGATGGAACTGAAGAAGCGGTGAAGTAATGGAGGAAGCAGGAGAAGAGTGTGAAGGGAAGGAGAATGGTGACAATAAGGTAGTCACACCTTCACGGGACTCTAAGTACACCTTCTAGAAAGATCTGGTTCCTATGTCAAGGTCGGAGTGTATGGTTACAACACAACAGTCGGGAGGGTCATGGGATGTATATCTAAGAGAAATGATAAATCAGAGGGAATCAGAAATGAAGCAGCGGCATCTTGGGGCGATATTATGGACAAATTTCAGGAAGAGGAGGTGAGAGAAGTTGCAGAAAAGAAAAAATCGTATGCAATAATTGTGAAAGAAGGTAAGAAGCAAGTAGGAGAGGGAGAAAAAGAGATTGTGAAAAAGAAGTTTGTTGTACGTCTCAGCAATAAGGAAGAAAAAGAACCCAAAAGATATAAGGTACGGCACACAGTTATTGTGGCTTTGGGAGTATCACCTACGAGGTAAGAGCCTTTATTCAGCTTAATAGCGAGACTTATTGGATATTTGTTCGAGGCAGGACAATATAGGCAAAATTTCTTAGAGAAATTTGAGAAAAAAAGACTGTATTCCATGGAACTCTTATGTGGTGCAGACTTTTAATACAGAGACAACAAAAGGATTACTGTACAGTTTCAAACTAGGGTGGATAAGGGTGTATTGAAAGACTGTTTACAAACTGTTTGTAAAGAAGTTTTGGGCACTACGGAAATATATGATGATAGAGGTTTATGTACTGGTGTGGGATTGTGGAGTAATTTTAAAAATGGAAAATGACAAGATTGCACGTATTCCAAGTGTAATAAATGCTTAAGGCAGCAGAGGCTTTGTAAGATATAGGGGGCAGCCAAAAACCTGTTTTGTTTGTGGAAAGATCAGACATGAAGCAAAGAAATGTGATTTGATCTGTAAAAATGTGGGAAAATAGTACATGATTGGGTTAATTGTGATGAGCAACTGCAAGTTGAAATACAAGAACAGGTACAAGAACATGCATATGATATAGAAAAAAGTCTAGAACATGAAAAACAAAATATAATAAAAGAAGAGAATAAAAATATACAAGGAAAATGAGAATAATGAAGATGAAGAAGGTGAACAATTAGTACTGCAAAAAGTAAAAAAGAAGATATAAATATGGGAGAGTTTGATGAAAGTTTAAAAGATATGGATATGTAGAAAGCTACAGGAATAGACGGAATTGAGTATCATATGTATTATAATATGAAGGAATAGTGAAAAGTATATTTTGTAAAAGTATTGAATGAATGATTAGAAAAGGGGGTAGATAAAAAAGAGATAGGTACGGGGCCAAACATTTTATATGGAAGAAAGGAAAAAAGAGGATATTAGAAATTGGAGGCCAATAGTATTAAACAATACAGATTATAAAATATCATGAGGATAATAGGGAGAAGATTAGGAAACAGTGTGGATAGGTGGACCTGTCATTTGTTTTGGGAAAAAAGGGAAATAAAGTCAAGATTTATTACGGATATTGAGAGAGGTGATAGATGGCATTATAAATAAAAAGGTGTAAACTAAAGTAATGGTAGGAGATGTGAGGAAAACATATGACACAATACACTTACAAGGAATTATAGAGTATATTTACAGACTATAATGTCCTGGCAGATCAATTTAGTGCCAACTTCACCCCCTGAAGGGCCCATCTCAATACCAAAAGATTGCCAAATTCCGGTAATCATGGCCACACAGGTAGAAACCGCACTCTCCAAAGCTAAGAATACAGCATCCATAGGACCAGATGACATCCCTGCCTGTGTACTACATGAACTATAAAATGAACTGGCACCTCACTTAAGTGTCATGTTTAATCATAGCCTCACCTCAAGCTTCATGCCCACTGAGTGGCACACAGCTAGAGTTATCCCACTCCACAAGGGGGGATCCACCTTGGATCCCGGGAACTACCATCCCATCAGTCTGACAAGCCTGATCTGCAACGGCATGGAACGCATTATCATGGAACTTATAAACAAACACATTGGCAATCTTCAAACACTGGACCCCACCCAGTTTGGGTTCGTGAAGGGCTGATCTTGTCTCCTGAACCTGATTGACTTCTTTGAATCAGTCTCCAGAGCTGTGGACGAGGGTAAGGTCGTTCACACAGCCTATCTAGACCTCGCCAAGGCCTTCGACACCATCCCCCACTCTGGAATCATAGATAAACTTACTAAGCTAGGCATAAATCCCTACATCACTCGATGGGTTGCCAACTAGCTTACTGACAGAAGCCAGACTGTAAAAGTAGCTGACTCCAAATCCAGCTCCAGACAAGTGACAAGTGGAGTACCTCAGAGTTCAGTCCTAGGACCGGTCTTGTTTGCCATCTACTTCTCTGAAGTACAGGCCAACACTAAGGGACTCTGGCTAACAAAGTTCACAGATGACTGCAAACTGGGAGCCATTATTGAATCTCCAAATGATGTGGATATTCTACAAAAGGGCCTTACAGAAACAGATGCTTGGTGCCAGAGCCATGGGCTCAAGTTTAATGCCAAGAAATGTATAGTTATCCCTTTTGGGAAAAACATGTACCCATGAATTACCACATAGGTGGCAGTATACTAAACATTGAAAGTTTGATGAGAGACTTAGGGACACAGGTGGACAGTGGTCTCACCTTCAATATGCCACAACAGTCAGGAAATCCTTCTATGTGGCACACCTCATCACTAAGGGCTTTTCATCCAGAAAAAAGGAGGCCATTGTTCCACTGTACTCATCCCTCATTAGACCCATTATAGAGTACAACGCCCCATTTGGTATGTACCTCACTAGACATCTGCAACAGCTGGAAAGGCCTCAGAAATACCTCACTAAAAGAATCACACGCCTAAAGCAGATGCCCTACGCTGACCGTCTAAAAAACCCCAGCTATACTCTGTGGCATATCGTCTACTCAGAGGTGATCTCTGCTTAACATGCAAGGCCATGTCAAACCCTGAGCTGTTGGACATGCTCCAGTTAAAGAAATTCCAATCCCTCAGAACCACATGCTCCAGGGATCTAAGCCATGTCATCATAATGAGCAAAACATGCTGGAGGGATAGGTTCTTGACCCAGAGACTTCCCATACTCTGGAATAGACTGCCCATACATGTCAAGCAGAGTGACTCTTTGGCCCCCTTCAAAAGGAACCTTGATGATTGGATGGGAGATAGGAAATTCACCCCAGAATCACATCAGTTGCCCTGCTAGACAAGGGTTCATGGAAGTAAATATTGTGGGAAGAAATATCCAGGGAATTGTTTGGCTAGGCTTGTATAGGCCCTAGGGTAGATAGCCTAGTACCAACCTATGAACCTATGATAAAATAAAAGTTATAGGATCAGTATATGAGAATAATAATATACAAATTATATTAGATGGATGGTTAAGTGAAAAAATAAGAATAGAGTGTGGGATAAGACCAGGTTGTCCAGCAAGCAGTACCTTATTTGCATTAGTTATGAATGTGATTGTAAATGAAATGAATAGAGAATTAAAAGTGGTAAGGTATAGGATGATAGAGGGAATGTATGTGCCAGTTATTCTTACTTATGCAGATGATATATTTTTAATTACTGAGAATAAGAAATGGATGGAACAAGGAATTAAAAAAATAAATACATATTTAAATATGCTTGGCTTAAGTATTAATAAGGACAAAAATAAAGGAATTGGATTTTTGGGTAAATTAGAAGGTATTCACTTTAATGATGAACAGATAGATATATTGGGAATAACATTTGGGATAAAAATAAAGAGAGAAATACAATGAGAGAGACTTATGCAAAAGTTGAAAGAGATATTTATATTTTGGAGTTCATATAGATTGTCATACAAGAAAAAAGTATATTTAATAAATTCTATTTTCTTAGGTAAGATAGCCTATTTGGCAAGCATATATATGTTCCCATCTAAGTATGAAAAAGAATTGCTCTTGATTATGTTTTAATTTGTATGGGGATCAAGACTTGTTGTGTCTTTCGGCTTATCCCGGTTAGGGGTCGCCACAGCGGAACTCCGGTCCTCTTATGTTTGGTAGTGGATTTTTACGTGCCGAGTTACCAGCCCTGACGCACAACCTTCAACGAAGGCACGCCCATTCACGCATACCTCCATACAGAAGACGCTCTAGCTGTAAGTCAAGGAAGCAGAAAGAGGACTAGGGTTAATCAGTCCTATAGTCCATGCAGCTTCTTTGAATATGTAGAAAAATGTTGACAGGATTAAAAGTAAATAATATACTAAAACTCAAATATAAAGATGTTTGGGAAAGATTAAGATATGGGAAAGATGGAAGAATAATGTAAATGATGTTATTAAACAATATCAAAATAAGATATTATTACAGAAATTGAAACTAGAAAATTTAGAAAATTGCAGAAAATAATGGTTCATTATTGTATTTATCCCTGGACAATTTAGAAAATAAAAAAGAAATGCAGTTAAAATAAAGTTTATATGGAGTAAAAAATATATGAATATAAAGATTTCATGTGAAGACTGACAACAGGTAAATTGCCTGTTAAAGCAAATATGCCATACAAAAGGATTCAGGAGAGAGTAGATAACTATTTTAGGGCAGCTGAGACAACAAAACATGTTTTTTTTTTTAATTGTATAACAGTGAGAACATTGTGGGAGAAATTATGTAAAATTAATATACTGGATGATTTTAAAATTGTAAATGATATAATAAACATGAATATGATAGACTATATTTACTATGCTAACAAAAGAAAAAAGGAAGTGAAGAAAATTAATAGAAAAATATTCTACATTTTATGGGTGGTATGGAATGAAAGACTGAATGAATGGTTGTGGAAAAAAGAGTGGAGAAGCTATAACTGAAATACATGAAGTTGTATTATGTTGTAATGCAATGTGCAATGAATTGTAACTAAAGTACATAATGCATACAATGTAAATAGTATATATTACAATTAATAAAGAACCCCACTCTTTTAATAGCTGCCATTTGATCTTTTATATCCACCTGAGCTACCACCAACTCAAGAAGATGGGACTTCAGTTTAATATCTTATCTGAAGGATGACACACTCAGCAGTGCAGCACCCCCCCCCCCCCATGCTGCACTGCAGTATCAGCAATTGACCTACTGTGTATAGGAATAGAACGCACATCTTTCTGCACCAAAGGTGAGTGCACTACCTATTGAGCCACTGACATGGCTATATATTTCATTATAATCCTTGGAACAATCTATTACTCGGCATTAATTTAATCTGAGCAACTGCTAAAATTCCTGTTATAAATTTCCATACCATAGAACCATGGGGATTTTTACACTAGCAGAACTATATTTGTGTTGTCAAACATTCATTTGTTAATTAAGGAATAAAATTGTTTTGAACTATTCTGTTTATTTTGTTTTTACAATAATCATATCTTTCTTTCATGAGAAAAAATATACAGTATGCAGAAAAAACAGACAACCAGCCAAACATGACTTCGGACAAAAAACCTTTTAATTAAATGAGGTAAACACTTTCACGTCAGTACGACACTTCATCAGACCATAAAAGCAGAAACTAAAAACAGCATTTATATACAAAACAAATATCACCCATTCAGTCAATTAATTAATCGATTAAAACACTGAATGACATAAACTCCTAGACTCCAATATTGGTTTTAAAGGAACCATGCCATTTAAACCAAAACTCTTATCAACTTGTAATAAGATGATCAACCTAATTTCAGCTTGTTCAGTCTTATTTGTTATATCTCCCTCTCTCAAGTCTTCAAATATAGTCTCTAGCACAGAAAATCTAAACATGTGTGCTACCACAAATATCAATATGCTTCGCTAAAGCACTTGCAAGATCCCTTCTCCTATTATGTAGATGCTGCAAAAGTTGCTCTCTGAATGAGCGATTAGTCTTCCCCACATAAAAGCAGGGACAGGAGGTACATCTATCCAAATAAATTAAGTTCTTAGTAGTCTAATCAGCACTAGCCTTAAGATCAAACCTTTTATTTGTAATAGGATGAATAAAGCATTTATCAATATTTATAAAGTCACATGCATTACATTTACCACAAGGAAACATACCAGAGGTATTCAGTACAGTGCCAATATTCAAGCACCGCTTGTATCATAGTTGTCTCTTTAAAGATGTCTTACTTTTAAAAGTAAATTTCAGTCCGACACCTACAATTGATTTTAATTTTTCATCAGTCATTAATATGGGTCATTTCTTTCTCACTAGATCACAGACTAACTGAATATCACTAGTGTAGGTTAAAGGAGCTCTGGTCACTGCTGGTTGCTGCACAGCCGTAGTATCAAAAACAGCAATTGCATCATCTGTTACAGAAAAATACGATTTTGCTTTCCCATGTCTAGCTAACTGCAACTCTGTCCTAACGTTAAAGACATCCTTCCTGGAATATGGTCTCTGTGTAAACTCTTCACGCCCTTCACTGAGTGTATCTTGCAGAATCTGAATCTCATCATCACTATTTAACCCGAAACCTGTAGAAAGTGACCTTTCATAATATTATGATACACAGATCTAGGATGCATACTAGATCTGTGTAGTATATTCTTATTCCTGCACTGTTTCCTAAACAATTTGGTATTAAAGTGTCCGTTAGCTGACTTAAATACAGTGACATCAAGAAAATCTATGCTATTAGGGGAGTAATTCAAAGTACATTTCAAAAAGGCATGGTACCTTTAAGATAAGCTACAAACTCTTAGTCCTGATACAGAGCCATTCCATACAAAAACCACATCATCAACAAAGCACTTATAATACTTCACATAATTAAAATACTCACTAGGAAATATATCCACCTGTTCCTAGTATGCTAAAACCTTATTGGCGTAGCTGTTAGCACATACTGTGCCCATTGCTACACCAAGTTTTTGGAGGTAAAAGTTATCTTCAAAGACAAAAACATTATTTTCAAGTATGAGTTCAAATATTAAACAAATCAGACTCACTTGTGTAGTTGAATAGTTACTGTGCCATATTAAAAACATCCTGACATAATCTATACCTATATTGTTAGGGATGACAGTGAAAAGAGACCAAATGTCCATCGTGACCAACAAGCAGTCAGATGCACAAGAAGAGCTCTTAACATGCTCAGAGAGGGAGTTCAAAAATCTTTACTGTCTCTCAAAATTGACCGTATTTTATCTAAAATTGGTCTAAGTCTCTTCTCCACATAGATGGAGAGAGGTTCAGTCAACCACCCACAGCCTGAAATAATTGGCCTCCTGGGAGGTCACAACAAATGTTTATGCACCTTTGGGAGACCATATAAAACAAGAAAAAGGGGTTTATCAACTAGAAAATACTTATAAAGATCATAGCTCAACAACCCTGTCATAACAAAATCATACAGTGTAGAGTGAATACGTTTGATAAATCCTTCCAACATATCCATATAGATTCCAATATATTCATATGTATCAGTATCTGATTACAGATTCATCATACTATTAAGATAAAAGTCAATGTCCATGAACCTCCTTTATCAGACAATGTATCTGAATGGATTATTTATCTTGTAATTGTTTTAACACTGCAAACTCAGCTTTCGTTAGATTGCAGAATTTTGTTATATGCTAAGTAGACATTGATCTAACTAAAATCTGCTTTGCAGGTCTTACAAAAAGCTTCTAATATTGGATGAAGCTTATTAACAAATGTGTTGGGTTTCTTAAAGGTTATCTCATGCTGTGCATTCAGAAACAAAGTTCTTAACATGACATTTCTAGTGAATAATTTAAGTTCTAAGATCACATCACATATGAAAAATATACAGATTTACACATGTAACAAACATAAAATCTCAAATATTCTCATTTACAAAGCTACTAATTTATAGTTGAGCACTGATTTGGCACAGATATTGCATATGTATATGGACAGTACAGTTTTCTCTGAATAGTTAAATAAGCATGTAGTAGATTTATAAAGATATTGCACTTGTATGTAATATGGCAGACAATGAAAAAATAGCTTCCAACCTTTAAAACACTTGCAGCTGTGTTTCCTGTTTACATAAATAGTCCTAACTTTTATGCAATCCTGAAGGTATTCAGAAGTGCTTTGAGCACCATGATCTGGTATAGTTTTATTTCCAATAGCTGAAAAGAATGTACCCAGATCTGCATAGCACATATATGTTTTTGCACCAAACGTATTTAAGATGCAGACCATTCCATATTGTGGTTAACCAGTGAAAATAATAAGAAACAGGAAAGCAGTGCTTAGTTCTGTGCAATAGGCCTAAGTGTTTCTCAATGCCCCCATCTAAAAATGATGCCACAGCTGCCATTTCATATAGTAAATAGTGCTAAGCTGTCTTATGAGTACCAGGAATGAAGTGCTATATGCTGCACACTACAAAATGTGTAGTTAATTCTATACAGTGTAAATCAAATCCCACTAGTCTGACTGTAATAACTATAACGAGAGTGCTATAACTTCAGTTGTAATAAATACATTTGTAACATAAATGGAAGATACACCTGCCATTTTTTGCTTAGCTGATTAGAATGATAGTGGAAGGAATGGAAATATTCCGAAATGCAAAGATAGGTAAATATGGCATATTCTGTTTTTGATATTTTGTCTATGATTTAACTGAAAGAATATGTAAAAAAGCAATTTATTTAGTCTTTACTTAGCTTGTATCAGTTTAAGATTACTTGACCAGTATGGAATAAACAAAAATTATTCTGAAATGCAAGCTTACTATTCCATTTTCAGTCCCCCCCCTCTCCCAATAAATTAACTATAATCTGCATACAGTGGAAGAAAGGGGGTTCAGAATGGAACCCTGAGGTAGATAATGTAGCCTGTGAAATTCTGAAAGCTAACTACTTGCCTTAATTACAATAATCCATTCCCAGGGAGAGGAAGAACCCCATAGCAAAAACAAGGAACTAATCTTGAAGCATGTCAGTGATTCTGAGATTTCATCTTGTACCATTAAATCAAAAGCATTTGACAGCTAGACAAAAATAGTCAGACACTTTTGGATCAATCAGAAGTTATCTAAACTTGATTATGAATGCTCAGTTAAGACTTTTCTGTCCTGCATCCCAGACAGAAATTATGATGAACCTAAGAAAACAGCCATATGTGAAGCCAGCTTTGTGACATAGACGGATAAAGCCCTCACAGTGCACAGATAACCAAAGTTTGAATAGTATCTTGAATGCCCATACAAGCTGGAAAGGGAGGATGGGAGTGAGCAGCTGCTGGCAGCTCACCCTAGTCTGGGAGTGAGATGCCACCAAGAGCAACAAGTGTTACCCAGTGGAGTTTGGGCCTTTGTTGTCCCAGTGCATTTCGCACTAGTAGTAGAGGAGAACACAGTTCCTTTCAGGAAACAGCAAAGGCAGTACTCTGAGGAGCCAAGGGGGAGAATGGGTTCTTTCAGGGAGAGAAGGTTGTCCCCCTCCCCATCAGGATCAGCCAGTGAATGGAGAACTGCTAGGAACAATTAGGGTGTAGGTATCTCACCAGTCTCCAGAATGCCTAACTCCCATGGCCATGAAACAAATGTGTCAGTTGGGTTTCAGAAGTGGAGCCATCAAACAAAAGTCCTGGGTGGCCAAAAAAAGTGCCACTAGACACCAATTATTATGCTCACAGAAATGCATAACCTGGTTTTCTCAGCGTGTTGTTAATGATTTGAATGAGTAAGAAGATCATACATGAATGGAAACATTTTGGTGACTTTTCATAAAGTAGCACTAGCAGAACCCTCCTTCAATCACAGTGGAATAATCCAAGAAGAAGAATAGAAATGGTCACGCAAGACATGTTTTACTTGACTATACAAGTCTATGGTGTGTGTCATCTGTACACTCTTTAGCTGAATATTGGTTGTTTTTATTACCCAAGAAATGTTTATTGCATAGAGAAAGGACAATTTAATTTGCCCTCACCTGTATCAGGAAAAATGAGGTATATCTAACAAATAATGTATTAATTTCATTCTGTCCCTTATGTTCTGCCTAGAAGCTGTCCAGATTTTAATACTGAGTTATACATAACATATTTCTGTTTTCTAAGCACTTACCAAGTGTAAACAGAATTTCCACTGCCCACATGAAAATCTGTATAAAAACAGAAATGCATGTCCTACTCTGGTGACATGAAGGGATAAAGTCCTATATCCCATGTGACCTGAGTTGAGTTAGTGGTTTGGGCATCTGTTGGAACTGACTAGGGGGTATGGAGGTGAGTTGCTACTGCTGCTTTGTTTATACTGGGGGGGGGGGGGTGGGCTCTGACTCACCACTTGGGTACATCTAACAGGAGAACTAGGCGTTATACCTGTGTAGCACAATCTATGGGCATGTACTGCTGTTGCACATATGGACAGAGCCAAGTGAGCATGAAGAGATACCCTCCCTGCAGCAAGGCAGCAACAATAAAGCTCAGAGAACCAGCATGGAGGAGGGAAGGTGCTGCACCAGGGAAGGGGTAGTTCATTCCTAGGAACCTGTAAGCTTGCCTATAACCTGCCACTTGACAATCTCTATTAGGGAACAGTTGGGCTATCCAGGTAAGAACAAGCTGGCTATAAGGCACTCTCCTGTTCTTGGGATACCTGGTTATTGCCCCATGGAATCAGTGGACCAACTGAGTGCAGGTAGAGGAGTCATTGTGGCAGTTCTGTTGGGGGGGGGGGTAAATCGTAATTTATAACTAATCTAAAACATCCTGATGGCAAAAGAAGTTAAACCTCATAGATGTGCATTAGGTGCAGCCTAATTAATGGTCATAAGATGTGCAGATGTCAGGATGGAACAGTAGTCTCAGAAACGTAAAAGGCAAGGTGTAGTCAGTGGCCATGTTATAGTACTCTTTCCCTCTTGATTACTGCTGTTTAATTTGTTGTTATTATGTTCAACTAAAATATACACATTTCAGAAAGTTACATTTAACAAAATGTGTTGTTTCTAGTTTTCAAAGCATATTTTTGTTTCTGAAAAGTAAAAACATATGTTTGTTCCTCCATGACTGAAACTAGTTGGTCTACTTCCAATTACACAGTATGGGAACAGTGCTCAAAAGCAGAAAATTAACAAAATGCAATAAAAACTGAAATAAAATTGTTGAACTACACAACTGACAATCTGTTTTACTGTTTACTCTGTATACTTTAGATCGGAGGCTCTCTCTAATTTATCACGATTGAAGAAAGGCAAATGGATTGATAGAAAAACAAGGGTGGTGATGGCTGAATTTACCTTGTATAATCCTCCAGCCAATCTTTTCACTGCTGTATCCCTAATGGCTGAAATCGCTCCAACCGGAGGCATTGTTCCTTCATTGTTTGTGGAATCCGTCAGCATCTGGCAAGTCACGTCAGTCAAAGATTATTTCATCATGGCTTTTGAGGTACAAATACATTTTATTATTGCTTTGGAATGCTTGCATATGCAGTAAACAAAAAGCAATACAAAAATACAGAGCATTATGATAGCTTTAAATATCAATAACCAAAAGTGATCACCAAAGCACAACGACACCAGTAAATGCAGGAAAATGCGATGTAAGGCGAAACAATGAAGCCACGGAAGGAGATTGGAACCAACAAGTTTATTCTTCTATAACATTAACGTTGACACAATTCGTTGTCACAATACATTTTTGTTTAGTTACTTCATCAGATGTGGGCGTGCAATACCAACAGCAGTTATGTCGAGTAACATGTTAGGGTCACATGGAATATATCGCCTGAGCACCTAACTTTATAAACTTGTTTGTTA
Source organism: Protopterus annectens (assembly GCF_019279795.1). Taxonomy (NCBI): domain Eukaryota; kingdom Metazoa; phylum Chordata; order Ceratodontiformes; family Protopteridae; genus Protopterus; species Protopterus annectens. The sequence continues at coordinate 488,552,782 of NC_056731.1, forward strand.
CTCATGAAAACGTATTGTGACAATGAATTGTGTCAACATTAATGTTATAGCAGAATAAACTTGTTGGTTTGAATCTCCCTCCGTGGCTTCATTGTTTCGCCTTACATCGCATTTTCCTGCATTTACTGGTGCCATGTAGCTTTAAATATATTGGAAAATGATAGATTTGGTCCACTATTTATGCAATAATTCTTGTGTGTTTTATGTGTAGTTTTGTATATATTTATTTGTTAAAGTCATTTTTAATTTTTTTTTGTAATTCTGTATTATAACAACTGAAGTACAAAACAGTGAACATGGGGAATACATTATATGAATCTGAATAAGGCACTCGGTGACTGTTTCACTTCATTAACTCAGCTCAGTTTTTCACTCTTCCTTAAAGGTGCAGTAAATATGTTTGGGGGAGACCCAAACACTGGGCCTCATGGCAGTTTACACTGGTCACAGAGCTGTAGCAGGGGAATTTAGCACCCTACTCAGCGACACTTAAAAATAAAAGTTTGACATCTTACAAGTTGTCAAGTGATCAACCACTTATTAGAGAGTTTGTAGCATTTTAAGGAAATTACCTTAAAAAAAAAAACATAAGTTTGAGTGATCAAAACCATGTCTGCTTATTAGTCACCTTGCAAAATATGTAATTGTCAAACTTATGCTAACTTGAAAAGTAGTTTTACTTTCTACCTTTAAAAAGTAACAGACGTTAGACAGACTTTGTAAGCTTTTTAATAAGCAATTGTGATCCTTTAATGATAACATGTAAGATATCATAGGTGCTCTGCTCACCTTACTATTACTACAGCACTGCTTATCTCATCTCTCACCTCAAATAAGCTTCCCCTAATCATCACACTCTGGTTTCCTTGCAGCCATTCCCCAGTCAGTTCATCAATCACTACACTTGGCCCTTTCAGTTTACTGAGTAATCTCTGATTTTGTACTTTATCAAAGACAAGTAAAGCCCCCACAGACCACATTCACTGCCAGTACCTTTTCAAGCTCAGTAGTAACTCAGTCATAAAAAAGGAGATATGATGGGCAGCTCTTCCTGGCACTGAAGCCACGCTGATTTGATTTCTGAAGCTGACTATCCATTTGAAATGAGTCAAGTCTTTTTTTTTTTCCTCACAATCCAGCCCAACTTTCTGCTCACTGACTTCACACTAAATGCCCTGTAGTTTCCTGAGTAGTTGTAGAATTCTAGTGAATAAGGTGATGGCTGAAGCTTTTTTTTTTAATTCAGTCATCTGGTACTTCTGCACTGGTCAGAGATGTGTTTTGTACATTCTAGGTTTTAAACATTCTGACCATCAAGACCTTGTGCTTTGCCTTCCTGTAAACAGACCATTTTGGTATGTACTAGACTAATGACCACTGGGGTATTTTTAAGCCTGACCACGCATTACAAACCTCTGACAAGTTCTGATACCCATGGTAGTGTAAGCAGGGGTTTGGGAGATGAAATATTTACAAGCAGGAACCTGGGAGATGAACCATTTACAGGCTGACTGTGTTCATTGGAGAGACAGGTGTCAAACCAGGGATGAATTTCCTGTTTCCTATCCAGTTTTCCAAGTTACTATTGAATTGGGTTGGGGAGGAACTCGACTTCACATGGATGAGGAGCCTTGTCCAGAGAAGGGTAGTCTCTGGGGTACATACCTGTTTCTCCACCAGGTCCTGTTTGTATTACAGGAAAGATTTAAGTCTTTGAAATGGGTAATCCTGGTACTGTTTGTTTTGCAGATATGAAGGATGTCCATCAGAGTAGGATCCATACAGAAGAAAGAATAGAGGGATAGAGCTTTGAGGCGGTCTGCATTGAAAATTCTATATGCTCCCTGTATAATTTCAGTGAGTAATCTCTGTTGATATTCCAGTCGTTGGATGAGCCTGGTTATGTACATAACAAAGGGGGTATTGTACTCCATGATGGATCTTATAAGTGCCAATACAGTGGATCAGTGACCTCCTTAGACCTAGATGTCATACCTTGGTTTATAAGTTGAACAACATAGAATGATTTTCTCTCTACGATAGACACATGGTGGTCAAAGGCCAGATTACTGTCTCCCTGTGTGCTCAAGTCCTTGACTACTGGGTTGATTCTTAGAGGGTGTTGTCAGTATGGTAGTTACCAGGGACGACTGATTCTTGAAGGAAACAATTATGTATTTCTTGGCATTTAGTTTTAGTCCATGGCTCTGATACCAGACGTTTGTCTGTGTCAGCCCCTATTGGAGAACATTCGTATCATTGGGGGATTCTATTTCTGCTCCTAATCTGATATAATAATCTGCAAATCTAGTCAGCCAGAGGCATTTGACATTTGCCTTGGCTTCAAAGACGTAGATGCCAATAAGGAGTAATCCCTGGACCAATCTCTGATGGACTCTGCTGGTGACTGGCCTTTCTGTAGAGGCGAACTCCCTGGTTCTAACTTCCTGGGTCCTATCCATTTGACATCTGGCTATCCACCATTTTATACTGATATCAAGCCCAATTCTTTATTATGTTCTCTATCAGTCCCCTGCTAGCCTACCTGTTAGCCTGCCTTCTTTCTTTTATTAATAGTGACACAAAGAAGTTATTCAGTACCTCAGCAATGTTATTAACCCTGAACTTCTTACCTTCACTGATGACCCTGTTTAGGTTGGCATCTCCTGCCTTCCCTTCCAAAATATAAGGGAGAATCTTTGCTCTCCATTTTTTTCTCTACAGTATGTTCTTCTATAGTCCAGACTTGATCTTCCTCAGTTGTTGTTTTCTCCTAGTCTTGATATGGGCTTGATTCTGCTCATTCTTTGTTTTCCATTCTTTGAATCCTTTCTTTTCTTGCATCTGAGTAATTTCTTGGCCTTTTTACCTATTCGGGTTAGTGTTCTCCTTAGTTATTCCTTGATCTGGGTAAACACCCACGCATATCTTTCAGAATGCTACATTTTATCTATAGGTTGTTTTCTCCATCACTTGTCACCATTGTCTTAGTTTCTTAAGCATCTGTACTTCCACGTGGCTACCATGGTCCCGCTGAAGGGAAGATCTTACCAACAAGAATTAAAATACTTATGCGTGTTTTCATTGTTATTACTTGTTCACGTGGTAATACTCAGAGATTTCTCAAAATTACAGGTCGCCAGTTGTTTTTTCTTCCTTCATTTACTGGGTATTTATGCTAGTATCAATCCCATTAGAAGGGACCCGGGAAGAAAGCCCCCAAAAGGACATTTTGCATTTTGTACGACAATGGTGCAGAATCACAGTCAAATAATACAATATTAGTATTAACATTGCAGTCCAATCTCAGTTAGATGATAGCAGCTTTATCAGAGGGATTAGCATAGCAGACATCACCATGAATATTAAAAACAGTTGAAAAAGTGTGGTGCATGCAGTTTTAACAGTGTAATAACATAGATGAAATAATTTCCAATATGAAGGCAATTCAAACAATGTAGTAAGATTCTGTATAAGGTTGTGGGTTGCATGCTGGGTATTTATAAGTGCAAGGAGATATTAAGTCATCTCATTTACTGGAATGTTTGAAAGAAATCAGATAAAGGGCAATAGTTTACATGAGTTATACAGTCTAGCCTATTTCTTTGCTAATTTGCTTATATGTAAGTTAGGGCAGTGTGAGAAGGTGACTTCGCATACATTGCAGTCTGTAGTGGAGAGGAAGAAGGATTTACATTTGCTTTTGAATGCAGATGAGTTTTGCAGTGATCATAGCTATAATGGAAGATTATATTACCTTTCTGGCCAAACAGTAGTAGGGACATAATGCATGAGCCAGCTGGTAGCCTTGCATTGATTTAGAACTGCTAGGACCTTGCTTTTCTAGAAGATGGGTACCAGGTTATGGCGGTGTTGCAGTCTGATCATTCTTTTTCATTTCGTTGCTTGAATTTACATTTAAGGTGTCCGTCACGGATATGAATAAGGAATTTAAAGCAGATATTATGAACCTGCATCCAAATGCAGGCAACAATACCCTACACAAAGTCAAGCAATGCAGACAAATGAGATAATACAGGAAAAGCAGGTAAAAAAATGAAATACGTTTTTATGCAACACCTCATTTCCAGTGCTTGCTGATAACTGTTAATTAAATGATTGGCTGCTTGTTTGATGCTTTATTAATTACACACTAGCACAGTGACATTTGCACATGTAAAACCAACAAAAGCCTTCTCAAACTGTCACTGTCAAAATGCAAATACTTATGGAGGGGAGTGAAGACACACTGGGTTACGAATGACAGTGTAAGCAAAGTGATAATATAAAGTCCTACATTATAAGATGAAAGCATTTCTCAAAATATTTCTTTTTATTGTTAGCCTAAGTCACATGATTATTTCATCCAATTAAAACACAAAACAGTACCTCAACTTTGTAATGTTTCATCTAACTAAACTGTAAAAAGTGTGTTTGTATGTATTTGTGTGTGTGTGTGTGTGTGTGTGTGTGTGTGTGTGTGTGTGTGTGTGTGTGTGTGTGTGTGTGTATATATATATATATATATATATATATATATATATATATATATATATATATATACTATTAAAATGCATTTATATAGGTTTAAGTCAGATGATCAACTTTTCAGAAACTTGAACTTTATATGGTCGAGACCATATGATCAATTTTCCGAAAACTCAAAGCATTTGTATGGAGAGCAGGGCACAATGGGGATTGGGGAATTTACCCTTTTCTCCACTGTAATGTTATCTCTGAGTTGGTGTATATTGTTTGTGGGGGAGGGGGGATTTCTCCCCTGCAAAAATGTAGTTTTTGCTTGTTTTGTTTGACTTTTCAGAAAGTTGAATATATGCTCTCAACCATATGAAGTTCGAGTTTTAGAAAACTCAATAATCTGAGATAAACCCATGTACCAAAAGCCAACACCAGTAAACAAAATAATAAAACAAAATGCAGAACACATAACTCGTCACTAATACCATTTTTAATATCAAAAATAAGCACTTTCATCTTACTGAATCAAAGAATTCATCAGATAAAACATCTTTCCAAAAACACCTGTTTTTAAAGGACGTCTAAAATCACATGACTGCCATTAACTTTTCTAAAATTTAAAGACCCACTCCAACTTAATTCATTTAGCAATGTTAAAATATGCAATTTTATAAACCACACCACAATGAAATAATATAAAATAGATATACTAAATTCTTATTAACACCAAAAAAAGCAATAAATATCAATTAATTTTTAATGTTAATATTAACTGTATCACCTCCTTCCTTTATGAGAAATAATCCTATCTTATATGCGTCTTCAGTTTTATTAGGCAAGTAATGGATGACTCTTCATTTAACTCTGGCCATCTTCCAGCATTTACGCGGGGCTACGAGTATAACTCTTTTTTTCCTAGGTATAAAGTCCATGCACCCCCTCTTGGATTTGGTACCACCTTCTCCAAAACCATGAATTTAAATTTGTACCCTGGATATTCATGTATATGTTTAAAAAGTATATTTGTTCTCTTATTTTTCATAATTTCATAAGTATGTTCATATATTCTGTTGTTCAATTTTCATTCTGTCTTTCCTATATAGAATACAGGGCACATTTGACATAAAGCCACATACACTATCCCTGTAGTGTTACAGTTATGTCTCCCTTAAACTTTAAATTCATGTTTTTTAATCACAAATGTCTCCCCCGTTTTAATAAGCATACAATAGTTGCTACAGCCACACTTGTTCATCTTATAATATCCAGTTCTAATGTTTTCTTTCATAATCTCAAAGATGTTCTTAACATTTATTGCCTTCCTATACACAATTAATGGTCTTACCCCCACCTTCTCTTTAACTAAACTATCATCATCGGTTATAATCCATTTTTTATGTGTAACCCAGTTAATTAGTTCACTGTCCACAGTGCAGGTGGTAATAAAAGAACTCTTATACTCTATCTTTTCTGTTGTTATTTAAATTTTGATGGCATTTCCCCAAATTATTATTTACTATGGTACCAGCCAAAATAGGGGGCAAAGTAGTTATTTTTTCTTTTATTTATAACTTCATCCATTAATTTATTAATAAATGTATCTGGATATCCCCATTTGCTGAACATATCCTTTAAAAGATAGCATTCATCCATAAAATGTTCATTCAATAAAACCATACGTGCAGCACACATGAACAGTCATGTCAACTGCTCTCTTCTGAATCATCGGGTGGGAGTTACTATAATGCAAAAATGCACTTTTGTAGGTTGGCATTCTATAAATTTACGATATATACCTTTTATCCTTAGCCAACCATATATTTAAATATGCAATATTTATATCCCCCACATCATATGTTAAACTCAAAAAATTGGTGGTACTATTTATATAATCTAAAAACACTCATATTTTTTTCTTTCCCATCCTTCCACACAATAAATATGTCATCCAGGTGTCTTGTATATAAGCACCATGAGCCAATATATTCGCTGTTGAACAAAAAGTTTTTCTCCCACTCCGTCATAACTATATTTGCAAATAACAGTCCGCATGTGGATCCCACTGCTACACCTTTTTGCTGGAAGAAGTATTAGCCCTCAAAATATATGTAGTTATTTTTACTACTATGTCCAGCATCTCTTCATAAAGGTAAATTTTATCCTGAGATACCCCATTTATAAATAGGAAATCAGTAAACCACTGGATTCCCATATCATGTGGGGTTACTGTGAATAAATCTTTTACATCTGTTGGCAAGAAAACATAATTATCATTATAAGATAAAAAGCACAGACTGAACCGAAAACTGAGATAAAACAAGCAGGAAATAGCTAAATGCGTGTAATACCACAATGAAGGCAATATCAAATTAGCGCTTTCATCCACTTTTATTTTGACACGTGAACTTCTTCAGAAAAAGACAAGTGCCCTCCCAAACTCTTGTCTTTTAAATGAATTATACAGGAAATGATGTCAAAACACTTCCATAAAAATAATTAATACATTATGTCACTTTTCAGTATCTCAGAAATTAATATCATGCAATGAATTTTCATGATGTCAGTACATATAAATATAAAAATGAGTATTTAAAAAATGTATATATAAAAGCTGTACCTTACATAAATAAGCTTACAATATAATGTGTATAAAAAACTATTGCTTACTACACTGAATCTGTATGACAATACATATTTGTATTCAATAACTGAAATCCTGACTAAAAAGTCATGTGAAAAATATGTGGTTTAAATAAAACAATTCATTTGAAGTATCAAAATTCTAATTAAAAATGTAAATATAGATTATGTACATATGTAATACTTCATACATCAAAAGATCATTTTCAACCTATCCAATGTCCACTATCTAGACACCTTACGGACTACCTAATATATAAATCATCCATGGTTCTAAAAACCTGAAACTTGCAACCAATACGTCAGATGTTTAAACATAACAGATGTATCAAGGGAAGAAACTGTTCTTGTTGAACATCTAATAAATCATAACATAGAAAATTGTGAACATAATTATATTATGTCCACCAATATACTATATTACATTATAAATCTGTGACGTCTCAAATTATATACATATAAAAATCATTTGTATATCAAAAAACATTTTATGTTGATAACTTCATTGAGACCTGGTAATTGATCAGCCCCTAAAAATAGTCGAGAGACTGGTCAGCTACAATGTTGAGATTACCTGGGATGTGTTTGCCAGTTAAAGATTAATTTGTAAGCTATGCAGAATAAACCTGAGCAAGGATTGCACCCATTGAGACTTTGCTGTCTTTTTTCTTGTCCTGGTAATCAGAGTGAAATATGACACTCTCATTGCTGAACATGGACTTGCCATATAACTGTAGTGACCCAAATTGTTTTGAGTTTTCAGAGGGTAATGTATTTTCTGATCTCTGCTGACCATGAATTGAGCCAAGGCAGGAAACCAGTGCCATCTACAATACACCCTCATCTCATGTTCTCCTGCAGAATTCATTAACAAATGTAAGGACTGATAAGAAGCTCATTTGCATTGCCAAAAAGAAATCCCATTGATTTTTGTTAAAAATTGTCTTCAAATACAGACATTTTCTTTAAACTTGGCAGTTACTATCACCCTGTGGTGCTTCAGCTGGCCACCTCTTAGCAAGTTGGCTGAAGACCTTTTGCAACTTTTCCTGGGAGCAACTGTCATTACAGGCAAATTTGAAGAACCCTAACAATCCCACGATGCCTAAAATCCTCAGTTTCGTAGCACCAACAAATTCCCTGATGACATCCCTTAGCTGCAAAAGCTTTGCAGGGAGTAACTGAAAAAAGGAAGGAACTATATTGATCTCTAAACCAAATAATTCTAAGGCCTCCACAGGGCCCACAACTTGATCTTCTTTTAGTGACACACCAAGCTCCTAGCAGGTGAATAAATTGTCCTAAACCCTCCTGAACACCTGCTGACCCATTATCTAGCACTAAAAGCTTATCATTGCAGGGCTGTACTGTCTCTTTCAGACATGGTACAAGCCACCACATAGTGGTGTCAAAGAAAAACTGTTTATCAAAATACATTCCCAAGAGCTGCCAGTCCTCCTGATGAGTGAATAATAGCTGAAATTCAGCTTCAAGATCAAGTTTAGCCTGCCAAGGTAAGAGAACCTCCTGATGATGTGAAAAGCATCTTCCAGTGATGGGTGCTTCACCTTAACCTCCATTCACTGTCCCCTTCCAGAGCACTCCTCTTCTGGGCAACAAGCACTAGGTCTACTGACTACTGGATGGCTTCCCCAGAAAATTCCACAAAAAAAAAAATCTCACCTGAAACATGATATTCTCCCACCTGTCTCTCAAGCCATCCAATGATGCTATACAGTATCTGAAGAGGAAAAAAAAACAGTTGCATGTGAGCCACAACAGTAGGTACCGAATACCAACAACCCCCCCTCCACAAATGTCATGCTATACTAACCCTTGAATACCTACTCCTCACTTATCAGACTACATAGCAAACCAGATAATTTCCCCTACAATATATGCTGTCTGTGAATGCCTATGAACTGGCACAACAATTCTGAAGTAACTATAGGTCTCTCATATGGTAATGTGCCATAATGCGCAGTCAATAAGACCAGAAAAAAAGCTGCTTTGGTAGTGAATTAATACATGCATGCAGCATAGGTAGCAGGAAAACCTGTTTTGAATAAACAGCAAGCACATCCTTCCTCTGTAAAGCAGCACATCTGATAGCCTGTCTTGCCTTTTCTCCTCACGTTTTTTTTTAATTATTGCACTGTACAACATACCACTGCATCTCTTAGCACACTACATATCAGTAGTGTTTAAATGCTGCAACGGGGTGAGGGTGGGGGGTAATGGGAAATGAGCAAAATCAAAGGCAGATTTTAACTATTATACTTTAGAAAATGGCTAGAATAACAGGTATTGCATTACATACATTTTGAAGGAGGGGAAGCCTGAAAATTGAAATACCTGTCATTATTAACAAAAGTCCTTCAATGCTTTGCCAAAACAACATACTTGTGATGAACAAACCAAATGTATAACACAAATATTGCCATTCTGCAAAAATTGCACTATTGGTCAATATGCTAGAAGTAAAGGGTTCCTCAGAACAGCTGTAACTGGACCAAAACCAAGACCAGTTATACCTCAAACTCAAGCCATCGACCACAACCTTGTCAAATGATGAAAATCAGCAATATCAGCTTACACCCCTATCCTGGTCACTAATCGCAAACCAAATGAGTACATTACTTACAGGGGAAGCACATAGTTCATTAACCCCATCATGATGTATCATGGCTGTAGTTACTACCACATTACTTCTCCCTAACCAAGAGGGTTTAGCTTGCATCAGCAGATGCTTAGAAAGGGATGGTACGTTCACTAAAAGCAAAATAGAAGTTATATGTGAACTAATGGAAATTGTACTCACCAATAATGTTTTCTCTTTCAATGGCCAGTTGTATATTCAGAAGGATGGCGTGGCTATGGGCACTTCTTGTGCTAATAGCTACGCCAACCTAGTGATGGCAGATTGGGAGGAGAGATTTATTTTCCAAACCTTTGAGTATCGAGATAATGTGTCATTTTACACACGTTTTGTAGATGACTTATTTCTGGTTTGGAAGGGTGATGAATGTTTATTGATGGAGCTTTATGCTAAAATGAATGTAGAAACGGAGTACCTTAAGTTTACTATGGTTAAATCCAGTGAATTTATATCTTATCTGGATGTATATATTGAAAGATTAGAAAATGGTGGTCTGAATACAGGTGTACACAGGAAGAGCTGTTACCGTAATAACTTCCTTCATCGTAGCAGTATGCACCCAGACCATATATTCAGTAACATCATTAAAGGCCAAGCGATGAGGGCATCACGGCTGAACTCAGATCAATTTGGATTTGAACAAGAAATAAATGTATTAAAAATGAAGCTATTAAATAGATCATATACTTTGGATGAGATTAATGTTGGTTTAGAAGAGATAGGAAAATTGAGAGAAGGGAGAGCACATCCTTATTTTGCAGAAGTGAACTATAAGACAGATGAAACAGATTTATTTGTTGAAAAAGGGAATGAGGTCAGGATTCCCATCTACTATACACAAGATGTGAGAAGTATTAAATATATCTATAGTAAATACTGGGAGATTTTATTAACTGACCCAAATATATCTTCAGTTATAGGTAATAATCCTCGATTTGCCTATAAAAATAAGTTCAATTTGCATAGGATGTTATGTGGTCCTGACAGAGTAGATGATATAGTGAAACCTGTTAGCAACAATATGACCAAGAAGTGTAATAAATATAGATATTGTAATTTTATAAATGAATCCAACAACTTTGTACATCCCCTAACGGAACAAGAGTTTACTTTCACAGCAGCAGCTACATGTGATACTGAACATGTTGTATATTTAGCCACCTGCACATGTTGCACTGCATTTTACGTGGGGAAAACAGACCGCAAATTAAAAGACAGAATTAGGGAACATTTATATAGGATTAGAGTAGCATCTACTTGCAATGCATTGTCTAAACATGTTAGTAGTACATCAGAAGAACATACATTTAAGTTTCAGGTCATCCAGGTTAACTCACCAACTATAAGACGTGGTGATGTGTCTAATCAAACAGAGCACAAGGAGACCAAATGGATTATTAGACTAAGGGCCGATCGTGACCCAGGTCTGAATGATAGGGTGTCCATTAAACCGGTGTTAAAGACTAGAAAACTTTGAGTGAAAAATGTTGAAATATTATTTTACATGTGGATATATAAATAATAGACAAACACAATATTAATAACAATATAAATATCTTTGTTGTTATCAATGACCATGATGCTAGCAATCCTTATATGGTTTAGATATTCATATTTGATATTGTTGTTTGGATCCTATCACTTCTTGGCAAATTGTTTGCATTATTTATTCATCTACCTGTAATTTTAGTAATGTTTGATTTGGGCCTAATTTAATTGTGCTCCCGGATTGTTATTTTTGATTAATATATAGCAGTGAGATGTATGACAGGAGCACTGTATCAATACATTCCTATTTTATATGGAAGTTATATCATACATTTAGTTGTTTTTTTAGATTCATTATACACAATCAAAATGTTATATATATTTTTTTGCACACATATTTTTATGAATAATGTAGGTTATGTTTAGTATAGATGTTAGGCGTAGGATTATATGTATATTTCAATAGGTTTAGCATTTTAATTAGAAATATGGTGTTAAGCTTTTGACTTGATAATTTTTTGGTCGTGCCTTTTAATGTGTATTTGCTATGTGTTGCACATTCATATACAGGTATTTGAATATATAAAATATTTTCTTAGTCGACCATTACATTTTTATAAGGTTATGGTATGGCATAATGTTTTTAGTTTTAATTATATTGCATAGTAAATATCATAGGATTTTAAATGATTAATTATTTCTTATTTTTATCAACATTGTGTGTTTTCCAGATTTTAAAAAACATTTATTTAACAAAGTGGTTAATTGACTGTAATCCATCTCGTTGTTTCTGTATTTATTATACGAGATGGAAATGTAGTTAAACAACATTTCTCTAAGACACAAAGTTTAGGCAGGATGTGACATCATTGATTGCTAATGATTTATTCACTATAAATTGCATTTAATTTGTGTTATTTTCATCGGCCTGAGGAAGACCAATGTTGAAAGCGCTTGCCGTTTGGATATAATAAAGGTTTTTATACATCTCCGCAGAATGCTTGGTTTTTTATGCTGGATACTGGCTGCAAGTTATTGTTCCGTGGAGAAGATTCAGCGAGAATGATATTTGGTGAACTTTTAGATTGATGTAACAGATCAGATTTATGCAATACCTAAGTGCTTGTGCTCGGTTTAGTTACTTTCAGTGACTGTGCTGCACTTTAGGTTTTATGCCTGACCGAAAGGTTTATCGCACACAAAGTTGTTTGGTTTTCATTGGATTCTGCCTTTAAAATGTGCTCTAGCATCTTGTCTTTTATTATATTTTCGTTTATTGCATTTAGAAGCACAGGAGTGTGTATTGTGAGCTAAATCTTGTTAGTATTTAGGAGATATGGCCATAAGTGAAGCTAGCAGGATGGATAGGCAATATGACTGGCAGCAGGATTTGGACAGTGGGATTTTTTTGTTGGGGGGAGGTACTGCCAGCAGAGTTTCAGGTAATAGGTGTATTAATCAAATATCAATCTTTGGTCTGATGGCATTCAGTATTTTCATATGGTAAGTTACCCATAGCTTATTCAACAAGATCAGCTTGTTTGCAGGCAGTGCTAAGATAGAACCAGTTGTATCTGATAAGTATTTCAGAGTATAGTAACATGACAGCACACTCAGAGTCTAGTATATGGGTTGTAGTTTGAATTCAATGTTAACTGGTAGGTTTGCATTTTATGGGGCTTGGCGGACCTAGAAAGTGAGTAAAAACTGACAAAAACAGAAATGAGTAAAGCAAAGTAGAAAGAGGCATGTGAGTAATTATATGCCTTAGCTGAGCCATATGATACAGTGAGAAACCAGTTATTAAACCTAGTACAGTAATGCATGTATGCAATCTGAAGCATGAATTTCATTCAAACTGAGGGTATTCTAATCCAGTGGAGAGCCAATGCATAGGTGATTGGGTGTTCTGAGCCAGTACTATGAACCAGTGCCCTACTCCCCCCAAAAAATACATAAATATAAAAAAGCACTTCACTGTAATAAACCGATCACTAAACTGTAAGCAATCTGCATATTACAGTTAGATTTACTACCCCCCAAGCTCTTCCATTGAAGAGCAAAAGACAAAAAAAAAGACATGTTGGCATATCAACCAAGTGGTCAGATGCAAGGCACACCTCACTCCTACTCCAACCATTCAGTCCCCATTTCTGTGTCCTGCTCCCAACCCTACTTAAACATATTCTTAAAAAAAAAAGAAAAAAAATCTTATTTTAAACTGTAACAAACTATTTGCTACAAATGTAGCAAACAGTTGATTTTATGTTGTCCAATCTTGCCTTCAGTCTTGCTGTTTGGGTTCGGAGCCAAAACCTCGGCTCTAACTCGGCCTACACTAAAGCTCAAGAGCTACTGGCACAAGGCTGAGTCCTATCCCGTGGTGCTTAACGGCTATTCCCCAGATCTCATTTGCCACTTGAAGCTTCGGGATTGTCTTCACTGTCTCAGGCTTGAAAAATGTAATATTTTATATATTTTATAATAATTACTGTCTAATTGTTAGCTGTTTTTACTCACTAGTTCTAACGTAATAGCATTGTGCTATTTTAGCCTTTCTAATCCTTGCAAGTTTATCTTTGCAGCTATCTTGTTCTTTGGGTCTTGTTGCCTCCTCAAGAATCCATTTAAATTAGAAGATTCTTGCCCCTTTTCTTCCTTCTTTCCCGTTTAGGAATACTCTCTTTAAATTAGAGATATCTCCTCCGGTGGAGGAGATAGTCTTTTAACTTAGAGACTTCTCCTCCCCCCTTTCCTTCTCTTTATAAAAAAAAAAATAATAATAATAATACCTTATTTTAGATACCTGTTTTTGTTGTTTTAGTTATAGTTTTGTTCCAACTTTTATTGAGAATGTTTTCCTTATAGCTAGCATGTCTAAGGAACCAGCTAACGAACACAAGTCAGGATTCAAGAAGTCTGATACCTGCACTCAGAAGATGTCCATTACTGAATGACACACTAGTTGTGTGTACTGTCTGGGTCCCCTCCATCTTCAAGACTCCTGCTCCATTTGTCATAGTTTTAGTGCCAGGGTCTTGCAGGAGAGGAGGAATAAGCTTATACTGAGGAGCTTATTAAAACTGGATGAGGGAAATCAGACCAAAAAATCAGACAAGACTCAAAGGTCTGGTTCATCGGATACAGTGTCTGACCCGACAAGCAGCTCCAAACATGATGCTTTTTCTGCTCTGAAAGTTGTTGGAGCTGAGAAACATGGTTCTCCCTCAGCTCCATCTGTCTCATCGGAGCCGTTGCAGAGCCGAAAGAGGAGCCGGTCAATGCCTTGGAGTCACCCTCCTTGGTACCGAGGAGATCTCCTGGACTCTCAGGGCTGGAAGCTCTTTTGGCTCAGGACTGCGGTGCCTTCGAGGTGATGCAGAGTGTGCTCTCAACTGAATCTGCTCCACCTTTGCATCCAGTCTATCTTCCCCCTAAGGGACTGGTGTCCATCTCTTCATTACCTCTCCATCACTCACAGAGTAGAGAGCCAGTGCCCCAGAAAGCCACAATGGGTGGATCCTCCTCTTCCAATACCTCCCTGGAACATCCCCCCGTGGAGGTTCCTCAAAAGAGACATTGTAAGAGGAAGCACATAGACTCCCTAGAGTCTGTCTCTTCTGATACTGTCTTCAGAAGGGTCCCCAAGGTCACCCTTTGAGAATGTCTCTTTTTCAGCATCCTGGAGATCCTTAAACAGAATGGTGGCTGGAAGTCCCTTTTCCCTTCTAAAGATGAGTCGGTATACCTGGAGGCATTTGGCTCCCACCCCTCCACCTCTTTTGTGTCTCCACCTTTCAACCCTGTCCTGGGTTTGGTGAGCCGGAAGGTGTGGGACTCTCCAGACTCAGTGGACCCTGTTCTGCGGAGGCCTAATATGTTCATTATGGCCTAGGAGATAGGCAGTATCTAACTAAAGGGGTTCCTGTAGATGCAATGGTGGTGGCAGCGGCCACAAAAAATGAGTTAGCTGAAACATCTGTATCTATTCATCCACCAAACAAGGATTCTTGTACTATTGACATATACGGGAAGCATATGTTCTCCTCAGTGGCCTTTACTTTATGGTCACTGAATTATTTGTCGTATTTCACACAACTTCAGTGGGATCTCCTAAAAGAGATAGCAGATACCCTGCAAGGTGCTACAGCCCAGGACTTATCTGATAAGGCTAACTCCCAGCTTGCAACCTTAACCTCCATATCTAACTCCTCCATGTGGCTCATATCTTATGCAGATGATGGAGTGAGCAGGGCAGCAGGGACAGGAATAGCTCTTCATAGACATTCCTGGATGCGCCTTTGTGAGTTTGCCAAACCCTTCCATTCTTCCTTTATTGACACTCCCTTTGATGGCTTGTCATTGTTCAGGCCTAAAGTAAAAGAAACTCTCACCAGGAGCCAACAAGATGATAAGACTCTGTTTGCCGTTGGAGTCCATTTTTCCACCCCTACCAGACCTTATTCTAAAGGTCAAAAGGGCGGAAAAATGTGGTTCCGTAAATTCAAAGGAGCCTTATCTGAAACTTGTGGTGTTCCATCCCTCAGGGGCAGAGGGGGAAATAATAGAAGACACTGTCCATGTGGCAGAAGGGGTCCGCAAAACCCAGGTGACAGAGATACGTTCTCTGGTAGGCTCTTTCACCACTCCTGAAAGGAGGCCCACCTGTCCACCTGTAGAGGCAGTCGGGGGAGAATATCGCTGTACCCAGAAGTCTGGCTGAATTTGACTCAAGACAAATGGGTGCAGTCCATTATATCCAAAGGATACAACATCCCCTTCCAATGTACACCTCAGCCACCAAAGTCTATCCCAGACATTTTACCCAGTCAAAGTGATCAAGCAACACTAGCAATACAAAAGTTGCTAGAAAAAAGAGTCATCCAAGAAGTCCCCGCAGACCAACTTGGATCCGAAATTTACTCAAGGTTCTTTTTAGTTCCAAAAAAGACAGGGGACTGGAGACCCATATTGGATCTCAGCAGACTAAACAAGTTGGTGAAAAAGTCAATGTTCCAGATGGTAACACTACAGTCTATACTCCCATTTCTGGGAAAATACAATTGGATGTGCTTGTTAGATCTTCAGGACGTGTACTACCACATAAAAATGGACAGGCACTCAAGAAGATTTCTACGCTTCTGGCTGGAAGCCAGTCATTACCAGTTCAGAGCTCTGCCCTTTGGACTCACCACAGCCCCCAGGGTGTTTACCAAATGTATGGCAGTAGTCACAGCTCATCTGAGACACCAAGGATTGCAGGTGTTTCCATACATAGACGACTGGCTCCTAACTGCCACCACCAAGCAACTACTGATCAAAGCAAGAGACTACACCATCCATCTCTTCTCAAAGCTAGGCATTACTATAAATACAAAAATATCTGCCTTGCTGCCATCACAGCATATTACATTTATTGGTGCAGATTTAAATATGAATGACATGTTGGCAAGGCTACCTCTAAAAAGAATACAGATGCTATACAGTCAAGTGATTATTTTACTCAACAAGAACAGAGTACAGGCAAGAATTGTGCTGAAAGTCCAAGGCTCTATGGCAGCAACAATAACACTGCTTTCCATGGCATGACTTCACATGAGAATACTGCAGTGGCTACTCTTCACCCAATGGTCCATGCAGGAGTTACCCATGTCTCACGAAATTTTCATAACTCACTCTTGCAAGAAGGACCTACTTTGGTGAGCTCAGTCCACTCAGGTAACAATGGGGAGACTGTTTGTACTTCCTCAACCTATCACTACAGTAACCACGGATGCATCCCAGATAAGGTGGGGGGGGGCATTATCTGGACAGACAGTCCAAGAAGTTTGGAAAGATCATGAGTACCATTTGCATACCAGTGTTGTAGAGATGAGGGCCATGCTTCTGGCATTGCAAGCACTTCAGGACTCTCTTCCCACGAGGACTATTGCAATTCAGACAGACAATATGTCGGTGGTATGGTACATCAACAAACGGGAGGAACCAGATCCTACCCTCTATGTCGAGAGGTCCAGAGAGCATGGCAATGGGTGATATCTTCTCAACGCTTTCTGACAGCAATGCATATCCCAGGGAAATCCAGTGTTATATCAGACAGGCCAAGAAGAGCGATTTTCTTGCATCACAAGTGGTCCCTCAATCAGGAAGTTGCGAATCACATATTTTGCAAATAGGACCAGCCTTGCTGTGACCTTTTTGCCACTCCCTTCAATTCCAAATGTAGCAACTACTTTTCTCTAATTTCCCCTCCGTGAGGGTCACTGAGGGATGCACTGGTTCACGATTGGCCCCTGGGTCTTCTTTATGCCTTTCCCCGATTTCCCTTGATTCTAAAGGTCATACAGAAAGCAAAGCTGTTTTGTCACAGGTTCATTCTCATTGTGCCATACTGGCCTCGTCAGATCTGGTTCCCCTTCCTTTGGCCTTACCTTCACGAGGATCCATCTATCCTGTACCCAGTGCTGGATCTTCTGACACACCAGTCAGGAATGCTCCATCCTGCACTCCACAGACTCAAGCTGACAGCTTGGCTGCTCCACTTCCGCTTCCAGAATTGCCCCTGCAGTTCATCACATTCTAGTCTCTTTGCACAAGCAGATGACTCGGAATCTCTATGCAAGCAAATGGAAGAGGTTCTCTTGTTGGGCTTACAAAAGACATATAGATCCTTTTACAGCATCTATACCTGTAATCCTGGAATTTCTAAAAGAAACCTTTAATCAAGGGGCAGTGACAGCCACTATCTGAGTTAAATTAGCTGCTATTTCTAATTATCATGTGGGAGAATCAGGATCTAGTCTAATGTCTCATAGACTATGCAAAGCCTTCCTAAAAGGTACCTTTCTGTTAAGACCTCCTTTCAGAGAACCTCCTCCTCCTTGGAACCTCAATCTAGTATTATCATCTTTGCTTCTCCCCCCTTTTGAACCAGCATCATCTTGTTCATTAAAATTTTTATTGTGGAAAACACTCTTCCTGACAGCAATTACTTCAGCCAGGAGAGTATCAGAGTTGCAAGCCTTGTCTATCCATCCACCTTATTTGATCTTCCATAAAGATAGAGTTTCCCTCAGAACAAATCCTTCCTGCTCACCGAAAGTTTGTTCTCAAGCCAATTTAAACCAGAATATAGAATTACCAGTGTTTTTTCCAAACTATGGCAACAAGGCAGAGTATAATCTCCACCAACTAGATGTGCATAGACAGTTATGTTTTTACTTGCATAGGACCAAACAATTTAGAAAGTCAGGCCAATTGTTTGTCTCCTATTCAGAAAATAAAAAAGGTTTGGCAATCTCAAAAGTTACTTTATCCAAATGGCTTACTGAAACCATCTCATATGTCTATGATTCCCACAATAAAGAACCACCAGGGAAAATCAAAGGGCATTCAACTAGAGCGGTATCTACCTCCATTGCCTTTCAATCCAGACTTTCATTGGATTAAATTTATGCTGCTACTACATGGGTTAACCCTCATACCTTTATCACTCATTACAAAGTAGATGTGGTCTCCCAGAACAGGGCATCCTTTGGATGTTCTTTGTGTTTCACTGTTGCAGTCATCACATTTGGGTTATCTGCTTGCAGTAGCCCTCAGTCGGCCTGATTATCAAAGTCTTGAGTCCTGCGTCGGTTGCTGTCTCGTCTTCTGTGATGTCAGGTAGTCAGGGGCATAAAGCACGCAGCCGACACCGTTGTATCAGTCTTTCTTGCCATGTGGTGCCCAAAGCAGAAGCAGTTCACAAGTGCCGGTCAGCCAACCCTGAAATTTTCATTTTCGAGTTTCAGAACCAAAGTCTTCAACTAAAGCTAAGTACCCATTGGGGAAACTTTTTCTTGCTCTAAACCGATGTCAGTAAAAGTCAATAATTGTATTTCTTGTGGAAAGCAAATACCTCATAAAGATTTTAATTCGTACTGTATTCCTTGTCTAGGCCCTGACCACGGCATACCTCACTGTCGGTTTTGTGCCTTTTTTAAGCAATGAACTAGTCATCATCGGTATATTTACGCTTCTAAATATTTTGGTACTCGGTTCAGTTTATCCAGATATGTCTTTGGTAAGCCATCCAACTACTGACATTCCGAAAAATGCAAAGATAAAGACAGAGACAGGCCACCTAGGTCCAAAGCTGCCGACGACGCTTCTCCTAAGCCAGTCTCCAGTACTCAGTGAGGCACTTTTTCAGCCCCTGATACCCACTGCTTCAGATTCACAGGCCTCTACTGAGACCCATTCAGAGTCCAGTGTGCACCGAGATGCTTCAACTCTGGAACCTGCAGATGTCTCTATCTTGGATGGGTCCAGTGCTGCTTCTGAGGGTGTTTTCAGGCCTACTGACGTGCATATTAAACCTACGCCATCTTCTTCTTCAACGCCTAAACCTCAAACCATGCCTAGAAAACTGATGCCCAGACCACATGGCAAGGCCTCTATGCCTAAGAAAAAAATGATAAGAATGGCTGAAGACCTTATTACTTTAATCAGGGGAAGCCAACCTTTCCCCTCTAAGAGACCTAGGACTGAATTTGTTTATGATACTTCTGACCAGGATTCTGAAATTTATCTTTCCTCTGATGACCAGGATTTACCATTATCTACCTATGAGGATTCTGATGCAGAGGACTCTATTCCCTCTGCTACCCCCAAGAGGATTTCTCTTTTGGTGAAACCTTGCATACTCTTAGGGAGCATTTTCACTGGGAATGCCAGGATTACTCTGATTCTAAAAAGAGGCTTAGGGATTTCTTACTCCTGCCCCAATGCAGGCCTTTAGCTTTCTTTCCTGTACTAGACATTATTGATGATGCCTTTTCGGAATCTAGCTTGGCCCCTGACTCTTTACCTCCTGCTCCCAGAAAACCTGATAGATATTACAGGGTTCCTGACTCTCACAAGTTCCTTTTAAAAAATCCTACTGCGGATCCTGAGACCATTTCACAAGGACCCAAGGGCATTAAGGTTACTACTGCCAAAAATCCTACCCCCTCTGATAGAGACTCCAGGGCGCTGGATAGATGGGGTAAGAAGGTATGCACTTCTGCAACCTTGGCCATTAGGGCCTTAAACTGCCAGTTTCATATGTTAAAGTATCTGCAGCATATTATTGGATTGCTTAAACAGAAAATGATGTTGATTCCTGACTTGCTGAAAATAAGGATTTACAGGATTTAATGCATTCTGCTGAACAGGTTGTAAAACATACTTTGCAATGTGGTTTTGATTCACTAGAGGCATCTTGCAGGGCTGCTGTCACTGGGTCTGTACTTAGAAGACATGCTTGGCTTAAGGAACAATCTTTGCCAGATAATGTTAAAGCTAAATTGCTGGATGCTCCCTTAAATCAGGACCGCCTGTTTGGCAACAAAGCAGAAGACGTTCTTAAAAAGATGGAGGAAAAATCTAAATCTATGCAAACTGTTAAACATTTCCTACAAGTACAGCCTCCAAGATTTAGTAAGCATTGGCCCTCTAAGAATTGGTCCTTTCCTGCCTCTTCCAGGCCTTCTCAGTCCAAACCCAGAATCAGCAGAACACACAGGCTTCAGTCCCAGGGTACACACAGGACTAAGCAGTGGGGGGGATCCCACTTCCAAACCAGGGAGTAGTAAGACTCCCCCCTATAGTAAGTTGTCTCAATGACTTAACTTTAAAACTTCCAAGCACTTCTCAACTGACTGCTCCTTTAGGGGGAAAGATTGCTCTGCAGGCCAAAAACTGGGAACTCATTACCCAAAACAAATGGGTTTTAAATATAGTTTCCCAAGGATACAGATTTCACTTCCATACATTACCAACCCCAAATGGTTGGCCAGATCTACCCCCAAATCAGTGAGCAGAGGCTCAAAAGCAAGTACTCTCTCTCTTAAGCATAAAGGCTATTCAAACTGTACCAGAAGAGAAAAAGGGATGAGGTTTCTACTCAAGACTTTTCCTGGTACACATAAAAGACAATTCATGGCGTCCTATCCTGGACCTGTCTACTCTAAGCACCTTTTTGGTGATTCCAAAATTCAAGATGCTGACTCTTCACCAGTTGCTTCCCATGCTGGGCAAAGATGCCTAGTTGGCAGCATTGGATTTAAAGGAAGCCTACCTGCACATTCTAATCAGGGAATCTTGCAGAAGATACCTACACTTCAAAGCAGGCTACATGCACTATCAGTTCTCTGCACTGCCCTTTGGCTTATCTACTGGGGTATTCACAAAGTGCCTAGCTCCAGTCATTGCATTTTGCAGGCAAAAAAATATTCAAATATACCCATACCTGGACGATTGTCTAATTCAGGCAGAAAGCCAGGACATACTTTTGAATCATCTGGCGTTTGTACAAAAGGTGCTAACGTGTCTGGGGTACACCATAAACGAAAATAAATCACATCTGGTACCCTGTCAACAAATTATATTCCTGGGAGCAAGCTTGAACACAACTTCCCAAATGGCTTTCCTCACACCAGAGGAACAAATTCATTTGACAACTTACTTCAAACTAACGGCCACAAAAACCCTGCTATCTACAAGGCAAATACTGCAAGCTTCGGGGTTCATGGCCTCCTGCATTCTACTAATTCCATATGCAAGACAGCATATGAGGAAACTACAATTGTATCTAAAAAGCCTATGGTGTCAACATTCTCAGGATCTAGAAGCAATGATTCCTATCATACCTTGCCTATGGTTAGAGTTCCTTTGGTGGGCAGAGGCCTGCCACCAAAACAAGGGACTACCATTCATGGTTACCCCCTGCCGCCCAAACCCTAACAACAGATGCATCAGACTATGCATGGGGGGCTCACCTGGCAAGGAAGTGCATTCAGGGCAAACAGAACCCAAGTCAAATGCACCTGTATATCAATCAAAATGAAATGTTAGCTGTACAGAATGCTCTGACAGCCTTCAAGGACCACATCCTTCCAGGACAACTAATGGTAAAGACGGACAACACCACTGTTATGTGGTACATAAACAAGCAGGAGGGTATCCATTCTTACCCCCTCTGCAGACTAGCCATGACTCTGTGGAACACAGCCTTGAACTACCAAGTGCATCTACAGGCTCAATTCCTGCCAGGAAAACTAAATACACTGGCAGACGAACTAAGCAGAAATCTAATGGACCCACACGAGTGGAAACTGGAACCAAAGACTTTCAACATGTTGATAACCAAATGGGGGAGCCCAGATATAGACCTATTTGCCTCCCCCCAAAACTACCAATTGGAAAAATTCTGCAGAAGGACTCCCCACAAACAAGCTTGGAAAGTGGATGCTCTGTCCTTCAGCTGGAAAAATCTATCAGTTTTTATGCCTTTCCTCCTCTGCTTCTGCTCTCCAAAGTACTACTAAAGATCAAACAGGACAAACCAAGGATGATACTGATTGCACCAGACTGGCCACTCAACACTGGTACCCCCTCTTGCGCAGTGTGTCACTGCTGGCTCCATGGCACTTGCCTCAGACCCCTACCCTGCTGTCCCAGCAGGAGGGCCAGATTCTGCACCCTAAGCTTCAAACCCTGAACCTGGCAGCCTGGCTAATTACCTGATCTCTCCATTACCATCCCTAAGTAAACAAATGCTGGTTGTCATTTTGGAGGCAAGGAGGCCTAGTACTAGAAAATCTTATGTTGAAAAATGGAAAGGATTCAGTGCCTGGAATCAAACCCAATTTAACTCAAATTCTTCAATACTTAACTGAGATGCTTCACAAGGGCCTTTCTTTTTCCTCCATCAAAATTCACGCCTCAGCCATTTCAGCTCAATACAACACAGAACCACCCATCTTCTCCCATCCACTTCTCAAGCAGTTCCAGAGAGGGGCCAAAAACTTAAGACCACCCAGAAGAGCCCCAACTCCAGCCAGGGACCTTAACTTTGTATTGGAAAAAACTCACTCTTCCTCCTTTTGAGCCAGCTGCAACTGAGGAGTTAAAATTCCTTTCTTGGAAAACAGCCTTCATTTTAGCAATCACTTCAGCAAGAAGGGTATCTGAAGTACTGGCCGTTATGGCAGTGGAGCCTTTCATCATCTTTCATGCAGACAGAGTGTCCCTCAGGACCAATCAATCCTTCATGCCCAAGGTAGTATCCAGTGTGGCCCTTAATCAGTCCATTCATTTGCCAACCTTCTTTTCTAATCCACAGAACAAAGGGGACCGAATACTGCACTCCTTAGATGTGCACAGACAACTTAGATTTTACTTGGATGGGACTAAATCTCAACGGAAATCTGAACAACTGCCGGTGGCATTTGCTGCAAGGGCAGAGGTGAAGGCTATTTCAAGCAAACCATTTCTAAATGGATAGGCCATTGCATTAATTTCTGCTATAAGCACTATAGAAAACCTATCCCACAGGGGATTAGACCCCATTCAACCAGAGCTGTATCTACCTCTACAGCCTTTCTCAGAGGTGTCCTTACCAGGGACAGCCTAGAAGCTGCTACCTGGAGTTCTGTACATACTTTCACCAAGCATTACCATTTGCCAATTTTCTCTAAATCCAGAGCTGGCTTTGCCACTGTAGTCTTGCAGGGCCTTATTGCTGGTCCTAATGCTATCTAAATTCCTCCTCCCATCCTTAGCTTTGGGAATCTACCCAAATGTGATGACTGCAACAGTGAAACACGAAGAATATAGTACAGTTGTGTACACTTACCATAAATGTAGTTGTTCGAGTGTATTCACTGTTGCAGTCTCTACTCTCCTTTACTATGCTTAAATACTTTTTGGTGTATTTGCTTTTATGTTGGAGGTATACCCTTGTATATATATATATATATATATATATATATATATATATATATATTTATATATATATATATATATATACATATACATATATATATATATATATATATATATATATATATATATATATATATATATATATATATATATATATTTAATTGCTTCCCATCCCATTAGGGGGACACCTGACATGTGGTGCAAAAAAAACTGATGTAATGGCGTTGGCTGCATGCTTTATACCCCTGACTACCTGACATCACAGAAGATGAGACAGCAGCCAACGCAGGACCAAAGACTTTGATAATCAGGCTGACTGAGGGCTACTGCAAACAGAAAACCCAAATGTGATGACTGCAACAGTGAATACACTCGAACATCTACATTTATGGTAAGTGTATACAACTGTACTTTCCACTGTTCTGAGGAGTTTATTCCCTTGAGCCACCCAAGAAAAAGGTGCTGGGGACTCTGTCCCAAACAGCAAGACTGAAGGTGAGATAGGACAACATAACATAAAGAAGTTATGTACTCACACTAACGTTCCATGTTTGTTCTCCAGTATCTCACCTTCAGCCTTGCTTCCCTCCCAGCCATCCCCTCCTCGAGTATCTAGAGGAATTTTTCTCAGAAATTGGCAGATAAGGTCTGATTCCCTTCTTGCCCTTTCTTGTTAATCCTTTTGACAATATGTTTTTTCAGATATTATCCTTTTGGATATTGTTCATATCATAGGAACCTTCCTTCTCAAACGAGATCCAGGGAATAGCCACTAAGCACCATGGGATAGGACTCAGTCTTGAGCCAGTAGAAGCTCTTGAGCTTTAGTATAGGCCGAGTTGGATCCGAGGTTTTGGCTCTGAACCCAAACAGCAAGACTGAAGGCAAGATACTGGACAACAAACATGGAAAATTATGGTGAGTAATAACTTATTTTTACTGTTTATACCCTTCTTGCATGGAGTGGCACAGCACTCAAGTTTTAGTTAAAATCATGTATTTTTTTTTACTTTAATTTGCTTTCAAACTGTAGCAAAACTGTTTGCTACAAGGTAGCAAGGGCTTGCTACAGTTTAGACCACACATGGAGCATACACAAAGGCAATACTAGCTTTTAAAAGAAAAATCTGATTGGGATCAGCTAATCAGTACCCTGCCTGCACGAAACATTATAGCGCTCATGTTTTAGTTTAAAAAAAGACTCTTTTTTTTAAACTGTAGCAAACTACTTGCTATAAATGTTGTTAACATTTGCTACAGTCGAAACCCTGCCTGCAAAGAGCACCATGTGCTCATGTTTTAGTTTAAAAAACATGTGTTCCTTTTAAACTGTAGCAATCTGCTTCCTACAAATGTAGCAAACAGTTGCTACAGTTTATACCCTGTCTGCACGGAGCTCTGCATCACTCAAGATTTAGTTAAAATAATCTTTTTTTTTTTTTTTCTTTTAAACTATGGCAAACCAGTTGCTACAGTTTCGACAACACATGGAGCACTACAGCACTAAGGTTTGACTAGAAATGCAGATCAGATTTGAATCTGTTGATCAGGCCACCAAAACGTTGTGCCTAGGGCAGTTACCCCTTTCACCCCACACTAGCTATGCTACTGTTACAGAGCACTGGCTTATTTAAATCAGAATTACCAAGTTACAATCTTATGATGCACTTTAAAAGAAGCATTAAACTGCTAATGAAGACGGTTCATTGGAGGATTAAAAACTGGTGCTATTGGGCAAGATTTTGGGATTATACGGAAACATGATGAGTTAGAAGTATGTATATTTTAGAAGCCAGGGCTGTGGGAATATGATACGTATCCTAATGGGTAATATGGAATGACACTACAAAAGAATAGATGTAAGACCATGTATGACAAGTACTAAATGACCATTTAAGGACAAGTGTGAGGAAATATTGTAAGGAAGGATGGTGGGACATTGGAGTTCTGACTTAAAATGTGAAGTTTGTGATGAATGAATGAAAATGGTTTGCTGCAGAGAGGAAAGGGGAGAGGGAATGCAGATAGATACTCAGGTACTCATTGATTATCTGTCAGCAAGGAAGACCAAACTAACATAGCTTGCGAGCATTGTAAACAGGCCAACTGTGACATGCTTTACATGCAAAGCTTTCAGTAGCATCATCTTGTCAGCATTAATAGAAACATATATGTTGTCTTATACAAATATTTAGCTAAACACTGCATAGCCAGAAATAAGTTCATGGCTAACAACCACTAGAGCTATTTTAAGCCTAGCCATGTATCTAAAATCTTGGACAAGTTCTGGTAGATTTGGTAGTGTAAGCAAGTGGCTTGGGAGATTAAACATTTACATGCAGGGACCTTGGAGATGAACCACTACAGGCTGCCTCAGGCCATTAGAGAGACAGCTGCCAAACCACAGTGAATTTCTGGTTTCCTATCCAATTGTCCAAGTTATATTTGAATTGGGTTAGGGATGATCTCTGCTTCACATGTGGTTATCATAAAAACTAAGTTGATAATACACATTGTGATCTTTAACAGTATTACAGGTATTAGCATTTTTGCAAGGGTGCAAGTCCCTCTGGTCTCCCACACCCCTTCATCTATAAACTCCAAGGTCATGTTGCCTTAGAAATATGGAGAAACTTCCTTACTACCACAGTTCCCTGATCATAAAAGTAATTGTTCTTCAAGCAAACATGGAAGCTGATTAAAATAAATTCCAGTTTACGGTATGGTTGGAGGAGTGATATGCACTAGGCATCTCTTCTTAACATATAACATGCAATCAGAGTTTACAGAGTGCTTGAAATAAATGTATAAAAACTGTAGCAGAGATTAAATAAATGGAAATTTCCTTGATGGCTCAGAACCTGTACTTTTGTGGTTTTCGTCTTTGTAACTGTTCCAAGTAATTATGCAACATATAATAAAATTATGTATACTGCAGATATATTGCCTGGATTTTAAGAATTGTATGAAACCTTCTAAAATGTTGCCCTCCTCCCTCTACTCACAAGTGTGGCCCTTCCCATCTCCATCCAGGCAGGCTCCATGTAAACTCTAGCAGGCTCCATGTAATCTCTAACATATACTTTTTAAAAAGTTTTTTTCTGAATATGGTTACATATTTTGTTAAATGTTTTTTTTTTCATAATGCATGGTTGGCTAAATATTTTTAGCTTATGCTCATAATTTCAGGATTTATTTCACTTTTTCATTAGCAAAAAAATATACTGTCCATAAAAGTGCACTGTTTGGGGTAGGGAGAGAGTTACAGTTTTGAGGGGCATTACATATCTGTTTACATGTCCACTGATACTATATTACAAATCTCTGGTGAGATGATGAAAAAGTGATACACGGAAACATCTAGGAAATGTATAGAACCATATACGTGGCACTGTTTTAAGTAATAATGTATTTTGTAATGTTTATGAGAGTAGCTAAGTAATTTTGATGCATGATAAGTTTTGGAAGTGGCAAAAGCAGAAAACCTAAAGCCATTTTTAAATAGTGTTAGCCCACAAATAATCAGTTTATATGCCACCAGTATCATGTTATAGAAGGCAGATAAATACATTTGGCAAAATGGCAGTTTTACAAACACGCACACACACACACACACACACATATATATATATATATATATATATATATATATATATATATATATATATATACACACACACACACACACACACACACATATATATATATATATATATATATATATATATATATATATATATATATATATAAACTTTCAGTTCAAGATACAAAGTAAAGAAGTGTGGTAAGCAATAAGAGAATTGATAAGTGAGGACTGAAAGGTTGGAAAAAAATAGAATTAGTTATTGCAGCAATGGAGGTTGAAAAGGACAAAATACGTATAGCTAGAGGAGTTAATATTGTAAGTATTTTTAGGTTATCTTGTCAGATAGGAAGCAATAACATTTTGCCCTTTTTTGCCAAGTGATCCTTAAGTAATCTTCTAAAGTTGAAGTAGTCTGAATCTCTTGTGCTGGAGGAAAGGGTAAGTACTGTAAAACTTTAGGGCCTAGAACTGAAAAGCTATGGTTACTGTATATTTTGGCTGAAGAGAATAAGTAAAGAGCTGGAGTCAGGCTTGGTTGATTTCTGAGGTTGTAAATCTTCTGCCCTATAGTCAATCTACTGCCTAGATGGGCGCATGCATTTTAATCAAGAAGTATGAACCGGAAGGAGCTGAGGAGGAGCTCAGCTGTCTGATGGAATGGAAAGGCAGTTAGTCATTTCCTAAACTGAACACTGGAGAGTATACATATTTTTAGCAGCAATTTTTAGGGATGAAATTTCTTTTTCTTTGAGGCAGAAGGAGTAGCAGGAGGAATGTATTCTAACTGAAAGGAGAATGACAATCTCTATGGTATCTCTCCCAGTTGGGGGTTAGTATAATGGTTAAGGTGTTGACTCTCAGACACAAGGTACAGTGTTTGATTCTCTCCTTTACAAGGGAAATTGAGCATGCTTTGAATGGCCTATTAAGGCAGCTAGCCTACTAATTAACTATGAAGCTAGGAAATTTCCAAACCCAGAAAAGGAGTTTTATGTATTTTTGCTTTAGTTTACCGGGTATATGGTGAAAGTTGAGGGTATTGTTAAGCCCATTTATTTGAAATAGTTGAGTTTCAAGGGCAATGTTATTGTTAATTTTGATTTTCAAGTCTGTGATGGTACATTTTAGTTTTGATATGGTGCTGAATGTCTCTAAATACTATTTTTAACAGTTGCAGAAAAACTCACTAAGTGAATTGATGTCAAATAATGCATTTTAATAAGATGGTATGCAACATGTACAATATACATTGTTTTTTCAAACAGCTTTATTGAATTATCACTTGTGACATAGGCAAATGTACATTCATATAAAAGTAATCAAACTATATTAACATCACACATTATACTTTACATATATTGCTATATATCATATAACCTAAGCAAAATTACACAAATTATTCAAGTCCTGCTTTTTTTTTAAACAAGAAACATTTTCATTAAACCATCATATACTACACAGGCTATCATACATTTATATAAATGAAAACAAACCACACCAACACAATCCTAGTCACAAGCATTTTATACCACAAACCATAATGACACACTCCCAGTTGCAAACATTATGTATCACTTATAATCTACCCAATCTTTCTCACTGAAACATTACCTAGCTTATTTAAGTCCTGCCACCTTTTAGACCTCATTCCTCCCTTGTATGTATTGTTCCCATAATTCCCATCTTTTCCTATGTAATTTACTCCTTCCATTTTCTAAAGATCTCAATTCCAGTTGTTTTACCTCTGTAACTATATTCACTGCTTCCAGTATAGTTGGCTTAGATTTTGATTTCCATTTTCTAGTAATTGCTTATTTTGGCAGCCACCATTGTTAGACACAGCAAGGCCGCCTTACCATGTCTAGGCAATTCCAATTCTGTATCGTAGCTCAGAAAAAATCATCTCCCTCGTCAGACCACTCTGCCCGCCCAGCATCTCCAATAGTGCATCCCACAGGGAATCCTTAAATTTGCCAACTCACCTCACTCCCAGAAAATATGTTTCTAATTACCTCTTTCTTCCCCTTCACACCTCCAACATTTACTGTCTACCTGAGGAAAAATTCTCTGGAGTCTACTTGGGGTATAAAAATATCTGTGTAAACATTTCCAGGCAAAAATCCTTAAATCTTCTAGATTTTGTTGCATATTTGGGAGACATGCATATATCACCCCATTGTTTCTTTGTGAATTGCTTATCCAGTCTCTCTTCCCAATCCTTTCTAACCTCCTCTGATTGATTCTTATAATTATCATGCAATATTTTATATGCTTCATTAATTATTCCTTTTTTAATGGCAGCTTCTGTTCTAGATTCTATTAAAAACTCTACCAGTGCTGGTCTTTCATTTAGGAGCACCCTCATTTCTTTCTTTTTGCCTATACTCTGATATCAATCCCTGATAGGGAAGGCAATCTCTAACCTGCAGTCCAAATAAATTATTGGGTTCAGGCGACTAGGCGGCGAGACATTTCCCTGTGGTACATTTGACTGGGGACACATAGCTGAAGTGACAGCTGCACAGAAATATGGCTGTTTGCAAATTCCCTGTCGGCAAAGAGAAGAATGTTTTGCCATGCCCACAACTTCAAGAGCCAAAGTCACAGGTGGAAAACAATGTCCATGGTCTCCATGAGACAGCAGGCAATATGGCAGGCATCAGCAGCAGGCTGGCCAGAGGGCATGTCAGTGGCAGTACAAATGCAGTGCACAATGAGCAGTACCTTTATTATCAGTGTGTGTGGACCATTACCCCCTTTACATTCTCTAGGGAACATTACGTAAAATGCATACTGGAGCATAAATGTGACTACAGTAGCCTGCAGGGTTTCCTCCATGCTGTAGCACACTTCTACATGTTGTAGTTACACAAGTATGTACTCTACACTGAGCACAACACTCATTACTTCTTCTGCCTCCATGCATTTGGTTATTAAAGCTATGAGCATGGCAGTATGTGCTTCTCTCTGTCCACAGGGAATTTGCAAACAGCCATATTTCTCTGCAGCTTACTGTCACTTCAGCCATGTGTCCCCAATCAAATGTGCCAGAAGGAAATGTCTCGCTGGCTAGGCGCCTGAACCCTAATTTATTGGCATCTTCCCATTCTATCATATTTCCCTGTCTAGTTATTTGCTTCTAAAGCAAATACAAATACAATAGAACTACCCCTGCAAAATAAGTACAAAGAACTAAGGAATCTTGTAAAGAAACAAACAAATAAGGACAAAATATCCTACTATAACTCTGGTCAACTCAATAGCAAATCCAACCCTTGTAAGTTCTGGTCTACTCTTAATAAAATTCTTTCACCAGGCTGCTCTTCTAACCCCTCCCCTTTCCCAAACAAATCTCATCTGGAAACTGCAACCCTCCTCAATAAACACTTTATTGACATAATCCAACAACTCACACCCTCCAACCCTAAAACAATGTCTCCCCCCCACCCCTCCCAAACCACTCAACAAAAATATTTTTTCCTTTCAACCTGTTCCCACTTCCTACATTAAATCACTACTTCAGAAGCTTAAACCCTGCTCTCCCTCCACAGCTAATCTTCCTCCTACCTTCCTCAAACTAGCTGCTAAAGCTATAGCCTATCCCGTATCCATTCTTATCAATAGATCAGCTCAAGAAGCTACTTTTCTTATCATTTGGAAATCCTTCTTCACTATCCCCCTACATGAAGGAGGAAACTCAACTGACCCATCTAACTACCAACCCTTTGCCATTCTATCCCCTCTCTCTAAGATACTCAAAAAATGCATTCACTCTCAGCTTCTCAATGATGTCTTCCAGTATAACCTTCTTACTTCCACTCAACATGGCTTCCGGCCAAACCATAGCACAACTACTGCTCTCCTATCATTCACTCAGATTATTGCTGAGGCCTGAGATAACAATCAACTCATATCCTGTCTCTTCCTTGACCTGTCCAAAGCTTTTGACAAAGTTTCTTACTCCATACTGCTATCTAAACTTGCTACCCTCAACCTATCTACTACCTCATTAATCTGGTTCTGTAGCTACCTCTCTTGCAGGCAGCAGTCTGTCAGATGGCTCTCATGCTGCTCTCCCTATATTCCAGTGCCAACCAGTGTTCCTCAAGGTTCCATCTTGGGTCCCCTGCTGTTTAACATTTTCACAAACGAACTTCACACATCCTGTAATCAATCCTCCCTCATCCAATATGCAGATGACTCAACTCTAATCTCCATCTCCAGCAATATCTCTGAACTCTATACCCTTACCCAACAGACCTTTCTATCCACTGAAAAGAGGTTGTCTGAAAATCTACTTATCCTTAACCCTAAAAAGATCAAACTCTAGCTCTTTCTTCCCCATTCTCTGTCCCACTATAAATCCACCTTTGCTATTACTTCTTCCAATAACATTATTGTAATACCTGAACCTCATACAAAGCTCCTCGGTGTCATGATTGATGATGAACTCAAACTCAACCTACACATACTCCAAATGTATAAAAAAAACTAACCACAAACTAGGCTTGCTATATCGCAACAAAAAATTTCTAACTCCTAATGCCAGATTGTCCCTGGCACAGGCACTCCTCCTCCCCTCCCTTCTATATGCTGCCCCAGTTCTAACTAACAGTCAGGCCACAACCTTGTCCAAACTTGAACAAACATACCACAGAGTAGCCAGATTCATTATGAACTCTCCTTACAACTCTCACCACTGCCTTGCACTAAACTCTCCAATGGCTTGAGCTCTCCCAACAACTCCTTCTATCGCAGTTTCAAATAATACACTCTGTACCATACAAACCATCTTGCTGCCCATCTCTCACCACTCTGGCATCCACCTATTCCCCATCTCACACAATCCGCACCTCTAATCACCAACTTCTGAATATCTACCAACCAAAGAAAAATGTGGGCAAACTCCTACATAAATGCTCTGTAGCCCAACCTTGGAACAAACATACATATGCTCCATTACCCACCCATTACACTTTATAAAAGAACTCAAACTTCACCTACTTAACACCAAGACTTGCCCCTGCCATGACCGAACTTAACTCCCCCAATACCCTTGTATTCTATGATAATCTCCTCTCCCTTTTCTCCTACTAACCTACTACATGTAAAACTCAACCCTCAAAATTTATATGTAGGTTTAAAAGGTATATGTCAATTTTTATAAACCTCTGTCCAATTTTGCAACTTGTATATTGTTACTTGCTTGATTCATGCTTTTTATTTTTGATTAACTTGCTTCTGGTACTAATTGTTTACTATCTCTGAATGTTATTCTAAAACATACTGTAAATTGTTTGTAACCGGAGCTTTTCTCTTCGGGTCTCCACTGAAAATGGGCTACTGGCCCAATTGGACCAACCCGGTTAACAAATGACAATAAATAAATAAATAAAGGCCTTGGTTCCTTTGCCGGTTTTGTGCAATAAATTCCGGCCCCCTCTTGCCTATTGTCTGTATCCCTAATTGCAGTCATCCCTATCAGCAGAATCTCCTTTCTCCATTCCCATGTTGGTTTAGATCTTTGAATACTTTCTGCTACTTTATGTGTATACTATTCTACATGATTATTGCTGTACTCCTTAAAGGCCTGCATCCAAAATCCCAGTCTCTCCTTGTTTCTTGAGCTACCCCAGGTCTCATCATCATCCCTTTCCACTTTGAATTATAGTTTTCAGCTTGTGCTACTGTATGTATAGGATTCTTAACTGTGTAGCTCTAAAATACCCCTTCAAATTGGGTAATCCCAATATGTACAATGTACATCTGATAAAAAGCTCAATGTCCTGAATTATCTATCATTTGATATTATGAATGTGACAACAATTAGGGAAGCTGAAACTTTTAAAAATGTTTGACAGTTTAAAGCAGGCTATAACAGTCAGGACTGTGATCACTTAATGGAAACTTTAAAAAAAGGAAAAAAACAGACATTATATAAGAGTCTACAAGTTTAACACAGAGCTTAGAAGCTATTGATCACTTAGCATCAGCTTGCAAACTGTCAATAAATATGCTTTTATAAATTTTCTGTGCTGTCAAAAAGCATGTTTATCAATGAAATAATCTATTTAATCATTGCTACCATAGGAAAAAGTTTGATTTCAGTTTCTATTACTCATGATCACTTATAGACAGTAGAGCAGATGCCAATGGATATGTTCCTCTGTGTACCAGATACCGTTGCTGCAGCTCTGTTAGTACTGTTCAAGTGTCTGATAGTCTTCTGACATCACCTGCTGCAGCATTGATGTCTAAATGCACAGTGACTTATTACAATGTTGCACATCTCACATGGGTACAAGAGTATATCTCCATATGTCACTACCCCAAAGTAATGCTATGAGTCAGAACATGTACTCAGCAACAGCAGCAATCTTAAAAAGCTCTGAAGGAGTAAAAAGCTCCCTTCCCACAAATAATTTTAGTATTGAATGTTTAGCTTTATTTTTGATTGCACTGTATTGTATTTAAGGTAAGTTGTCTTATTGACCCTGTCTTCTGCTACAGCTTAGTGACAGAGTTATATACGATACTTACACAGAAGACAATTGCATTATTTTACATAAAATGCCATTAATGTAGAGCAGAAATACAATGAATAGCTGAGTAGCATAATTTATTGTTGATATATTGTTAGAGTGGCACAAACAGATCCACGTATGTAGTAAAACTGACCTTAGAGGATATGCAGTCAAAGCTAGAAATGCGTACGCAATGATTAACTTTACCGAGAAATGGTATTGCACTCAAAACCATTCACATGAGCATGAAGAAATACTAGTGTGCAGCTACTAAAAGGTCTAAGACTGTGCTCCTCACGTTGCATAGGTGGCTTTAAAAATAAGCAGTTTTCATTATTCATCCCCAGCATTCTTATTGAGTGTTACATAATTGTTCTTATTTACTTCACAGGCCTTGGTGGCCCGTGTAGTTGTTGGCGTGGATGTGCTAAGTCATGGTTATACACACTATACAGTCCCTGACAGTTTCATTAGCATGTATGGCCATGATAGTGCAGTTAATCCTATAACAGTCTCTCTCTCTGATGAAAGTTGCATGTTTACAGAAATACAGCTGCAGTGATTTAAATATGTGTCTTTCCTCTTTACAGCTAGCATTCTTCACCCTTGTTCTCCTGCACCTCTACTTCCAGCTTTGCACTATGAGTCAGAAGGGGGTCCTGAACTACTGGCAGGAGCCTTGGAACTGGATAGAGGTCAGTATATGTACAG
Organism: Protopterus annectens; assembly: GCF_019279795.1. Taxonomy (NCBI): domain Eukaryota; kingdom Metazoa; phylum Chordata; order Ceratodontiformes; family Protopteridae; genus Protopterus; species Protopterus annectens. The sequence continues at coordinate 488,587,619 of NC_056731.1, forward strand.
GGTCTAACAGCAGCCGGTGAGAGAGTTAAGGGTCTGTTTGTAACATCTGTGTTATTGTGTTTTCATAAAAGTCATTAGAAATGGATGGACATAGCAGGGTTTTTTTTTCTAAAATCACTGCAGCACAAGCTCCATTTCAGGTATAAGACCTTCACCATTATATGATGTAACATCACAAAGGGTCAAGAAGAGATCCTTTGCTTCATACAGTTAAATGTTTTCAGGTTTATGTGGGGAAGATCATACTGGAGTTCATCATTAAGACACAAGAACAAATGCATCATTATATCTACTTTGTAAATGATAGAAAAAATGCACAGCAAACATTCTGTAAATCAAGATTTCATACTCAGAGTAGTGCATTATCATTACATTAGGGGCATTGCTGCCTTATTCAGGTCTGTCTCCACTTTTATAATTAAACTAAAGAAATATAGACCAGACTGCAAAGTTCCTTAACTGACTTACTATCCATCATCTCTTAGTTTTTGGCCTTTCACTCCTGCTGTAGGTGGATGCATGCTGCTTGCATTAAAACTGATTGTGACATCAGAACACAAACTAGATAACTGTATTGTGAGTCTGTCTCATCTACCCAATTGTTGTGGCTAGTCTGAGTTAGCTGCACCACTATGTCTTCTATCCCATCTCATGCTTCCAGCAGTCCCCACGATTTCTATCATATATCTTTTGTCCTGCAATTCATAGTTAGTTTAAATAATTCCACAGATTCATCTTCTGACATCCTTCCCAGTAATTGATTTGACCTTCCATCAGCCCTTCCAGTGGAAACAATTTTTCCATGTCTTCTCTGAAGTATTGGCTATGGCTTCTCCTACATGGGCTGTCTTTCCTTTCTGATATTATCTCCTGATCACCTCATTTTAAGAAATGAATTAAGCTGTCATAACCTCTCTTCATATGCCATGCCTTCTGTCCCCCACACCAACATACCAACATAGCCCTTCTATTTTGTATTTTCACCAGCACTTTGGCTGGCCTACCTTTTCTTATTGCCAGCTATCATCTTCCCATGTTTGGATTCCACGTTCACAACTACATTATATTTATTATCTTGTGTGTGTGTGTGTGTGTGTGTGTGTGTGTGTGTGTGTGTGTGTGTGTGTGTGTGTGTGTGTGTGTGTGTGTGTGTGTCTATACAAGCACAGACATGTATACACACGTTATATTATAAATATACATGCTGCTTCCATTGATTCATAATACATTATGTTACATTACCTTGAAATATATATATACATATAAAACATGCACACATTACCTTGGCTTTTAAAATATTTTTTATTAGTTGTGACAAATTACATTATCTGTATATCCAGATATGGGGAATTATACAGAATTTATAAGTAAAAAAAAATCAAAATTATTTAATCAAAGATAACTATGCATACTACTTACATTAGCTTTTTGCCAGTAAATAACACTTATTCATACAAATTATTTATTATTGTTTCAATAAAAGTTATGTTGTATTTTATCTGATGTTAAGTCTTCATTGTTGAGCTGCTCCTCCAAATGAATCGAATTAGACCAGTCTTTGGAACCAATCTTCTTTTATCCCCACAGGTATTCTTATCTTGCCAAATTTTATTCCTTTATTTGCATCTTGACTGAAAAAGTCTGAGAACTGAGGGGATTGCTATGTTTCTGTTTCTTTGAGACTGTTTTTTTCTTGCTAATGCCAAAATGGACCAAAAAATGGGTATTGATTTGTTTTCATATTCTCTGGAATAGGAACATTGACTAAACAACATTTCTAGCAGTCTTAAGATTATCAGAACACAATAGCTGAATAATTATCATTTTCCCAGTATTATTTTATAATTGAACAATCAAACATATATTTCCACTCTCCTTTTCTTCTACTTTACATCTCCAGCAGTTGGAATCAGGATGTTATTATTTTAGAATCTATATGGGGTATAAAATGCATGATAGAGATATTTCCATGTGAAAACTTTCCAATATCATGCAGATGTAGTTTCCCAACAGCATAGCAATTTGTATGAAAATCTGTGATATCACTGCTTTCATCTTTAAAGAAAAAATATTTCTCATTAACACTTCTTTGTAAATTGTTAGATATTCATATAAATCTGGTAAGCCGCTGTGGTGCAGCGGTTAGTGTTGTCGTCTCACAGCAAGAGGTTCTCCTGTTCGATTCTTGGCAGGAGTGCCTTTTGTGTGGAGTCTGCACATCCTCCCTGCGGTCGATTGACATTAAAGACATGCAGGTAGGTACGAGTGTGAATGGGCATGCCTTCTTTGAAGGTTGGGCGTCGGGCTGGCAACTCAGCACCATAAAAATTCACTGCCAATCATGAGCGGAACGGAGTTTCTCTGTGGCGACCCCTAACCAGGAAAAGCCGAAAGACTCACATTCATGTAAATCTGGTAATATATGTATAATTGTAAGCGTTGTTTTGTACACTATTTGGCTTATGTATTGATTACATCTGTTATGCCCTGATCTGTATACGGTATTGCTACAATTATCTTGAATATATATTCTTATTGTTTGAATCTAGGGCGGCCACGGTGGTGCAGCAGTTAGTGTTTCTGCCTCACAGCAAGAGGCTCTCCAGTTCGATCCTTGGCTGGGGTGCCTTCTGTGCTGAGTCTGCATGTCCTCTCTGCAGTCGCGTGGGTTTCCCCTGGGTGCTCCAGTTTCCTGCCACATCCCAAAGACATGCTGTAAGTGGATTGGATACTCCAAATTGGCCCTAGGCATGAATGTGTGCATGCCTTTTGTGGAAGATTGGGCACCAGGCTGGCAACTCGACACCATAAAACTCCACTGCCAGTAATGAGCGGAAAGGTGATCCACTGTGGTGACCCCTAACAGGGAAAAGCTGAAAGAAGAAGATTCTTTGAATCAATAGCCAATCATTTTTTATCAAATTCTGAAATTATAATTTCTGTAAGTTTGTTTTTGATCATAAAAACAGTTGTACCATTGTATAAATTCTTTCTTTCCATTTGATTTACTTTTATTTGATCCTTCAGATAATCTTCTAGTTGTGTAATTCTCTCAGATTTGTTATATTGAAAATTACACAAAACTGCCAACATTATTTTATTTTATTTATTTTTATTTTTATTTTATTTTACATTTGTTGACTGGGCTAGTCTAACTGCATATATGTCCATTTTCAGTAGAGGCCCGGGGAGAAAAGCTCCAAGTATAGGCAGTAACAAATAATACATTATATACAATAGTAACAAGAGTTATAATGCATTATTCAGATTGTACATGAGAGAGGCTAGTATAGAGTCTTATAGTAGGATTAAGCTATAAAAATACTACGAACAAGCGACATATGAGAGAAAAAAAAGAAAAAAATATATATATAGAGAAAATAGTATGGAGATTGGTAAAAAAGAAACTTTTTTTTTTTTTTTTTCTAAAATGAGGTTAGCTTACTTGTTATTACAGGTAATCAGCATAGAGTAGTAGAGTAGAGAAGTAAAGGGAGTGGAAGATGGGGCACTGATGTATCAGTCAGGGTTGGAGCAGGGACAAAGCCAATGTATTTTAAGATGTTGTTTGAGATGTTTTTTAAAAAGCAGTGAGGATGCAAGAGTTGAGAGTTCACTTGGAAGTTGGTTCCACATTTTTCCCACTGTGTTGGTGAAAAGTGAGGCCCCAGCTTTATTGCTGGATTTAATGGTCAAAACTAGAAGCCTGTTAGCTGAGCATAATGTAGCCAGATTTTTATAGGGAGTAATCAGATTAGTGAGTATCTGGCTATTAGGGTGGTAGAGGATCTTTTGGGTGATAAAAAGTTGTTGACAAAGTAGATGGTTTTGGAGTTCTAACCATCCCAGTTGTCTGAGGTTGATACAGTGGTGAGTTTGATAGGGGGTGCCAGTGGCGAATCTGGCTATGTTATTATAGCTGGTTGCTAGTTTGTTAAGGTTGTTTTTAGACAGATTGGTATATATGGCAGAAGCATAGAATAGGGTAGAGATCAGGAGGGTTTGAGCAATAGTGGTTCTAGCTGTTTGGGTAAGGAAAGGCTTGCTTCTATAAAGGGAGCCTAGTTTTTTGTTAACAGATTTTATGGTAGTATTGATATGGTCATCATCGCTAAGGTTGTTGTTAATTGTTATTTCCAGGAGACGGGTTGTAGTGTCAGGGGAAATATTAGTTCCATTATTAGATGTTATTGTGAAGTGAATTTGTGTTGACTTTTGAGTAGGAGCAAAGAGCAGTAATTTAGTTTTTTTGGGGGGTTCAGGAGGAGGCAGTGTTACATAAGCCAATTTTCTACAGTGTTAAATATTGACTGGTTAAGGGTCTGGAGTGAGATTATAGACTTGGCTGAACATATTAAAGTTGAGTCATCTGCATATTGAATGCAGGTGGCTTGAGGAATTTTGGTATTTAGATCATTAATAAATATTAAAAAGAGAAGAGGGCCTAGAATAGAGCCTTGGGGTACTCCAATGTTCATAGGCAGGGGTGTGGAAAGATAATTGTCCCAGAGTAGAGCTTGCTGCCTGTTTTCTAAATAAGATTTAAACCAAAGTAGTGCTTATGGGTTGAGTGAGTGAGATTTTAATACATCAATAAGCAGCTGATGATTAACCATATCAAAGGCTTTTGAAAGTTTGATAAATATAGCAGAGGAAAGAGAGTTAATGTTACGATTTTTATTTATACAGTCAGAAAAGGATAGCAGGGCAGTTGTGCTATGGAATGGTCTAAAACCGTGTTGGCAGTTAGCAAGTAACTTTTTATAGGTTCATAGGTTCATACTAGGCTATCTGCCCTAGGGCATTTATAAGCCCAGCCAGAGTGTGTGTGGCTTTCACCACCCCTTAGGATGAGAATACTATATCCATTAGTTTGCTGTGCCTCTGTCCAGCAGTGACACAGAGATGATTCCCGGTAAACTCCGATCTCCCATCCACTCATCAAGATTTCTCTTGAACAGAGTCAGTGAGGGGCTCTGCCTCACATGGACTGGGATTCTGTTCCATAGTGTAGGGAGTCTCTGGGTGATGAATCTGTCCCTCCAGCACGTCCTATTTATATCCGTGTTGAGGTTTAAGTCTCTTGCTCTCATGGCTCTAGTGGATTTGGATTTTTGAGGTGGAGCATGTCCATTAATTCGGATTGGACATGGCCTTGTATGTCAGGCACAGATCACCTCTGAGCAGATGGTATGCGACTGAATAGAGCTGGAGTTTCTTCAGTCGGGCATCATATGACATATGTTTGAGCCCCTTTATCCTTTTGGTGAGGAACTTTTGGGGTCTTTCCAACTGCTGCAGGTGTCGGGTAAGGTACATTCGAATGGGGCATTGTACTCAATCATTGGTCTGATAAGTGAAGAGTACAGGGGTACAATGACCTCTCCTGATCTGGATGTGAATCCCTTCATGATCAGGTGGGCAATGTAGAAGGTCTTCCTAACCACTTTGGCAATGTGAGTGTCAAAAGAGAGGTTACTGTCAACTTGGGTCCCCAGGTCCCTGATAACTTCTTCCGTGCTTAATGGATTACCACCTATGTGGTAATTAGGGGTTACCTTGTTTTTCCCAAAGGGTATGACTATACATTTTGGCATTTAGCTTAAGGCCATGGCTCTGGCACCAGTTATCCATTTCTATGAGACCTCTCTGGAGGATGTCTGTGTCTGATGGAGTGTCAATTATGGTGCCCAGTTTGCAGTCATCTGCAAATTTTGTCAGCCACAATCCCCCTATGTTTGCCTGCACTTCAGAAAAATAAATGCCGAACAAGAGGGGGCCCAGGACTGAGCCCTGTGGGACACCGCTCGTGACCGGCTTAGAGTCTGACATGGCACCAGCAACTCTAACCCTATGTGTTCTGTCCTTGAGCCAGTTTGCAACCCATCTTGGACAAGGTGGTCAAGGAGTTGTTGGTGGATGCATTTTTCCATTATTTTGGCTATTGGAGAGAGTAGGGCAACTGGGTGAAAGTTGGAAAGGACAGTGGGTGAACCACCTTTATGTAGAGGGATGATGTGGGAGACTTTCCATATGGAAGGGATTGTGCTGTCTGTAATAGTTCTATTTATAAGGATGGAAACGGGATAGGCAATGGCTTTACTGCAATTTGCAGGTATTCTGCTGGTAGGCAGTCAGCGGAAGGGGTGCATGGTTTGAGTTTTTGAAGGAAGTAGCAAATGAGGAAAGTGGGTACAGGTTGTATTTGAAAAGTGGGAACTGGATTGTTAGGGGTATTTAACGATGAAGTACTAATAGGTGGTAATGTATTAGCTAGAGTTTTGATGGCTTCAGTAAAGTAATTATTAAAGGCATCAGCAATTTGCTTAGGGTTGTTATGGGTGATACCTGATTGGACAGGGGTTTCAGAGTCACCTGGCTGGAGTAGTTTGTTAATGCTTGACCAGAACTTTTGTGGTTTTTGTTGTTAGGTTTGTTGGAGGTGGAGGTAGAAGTGTTTTTTGTCTAGGAGAATATCATTTTTGGTGGCATTTCTTAGTTGTTTGAAGTAAATGTGATCAGAAGGGCTTTTAGATGTTCTCCATTTGGCCCAAATTTTGTTTCTTAGGAGGATCTTCTGCCTAGTTTGCTTAGTGAGCAATGGGGCAATTTTGGTCCTAATTCGGGAGGAGTGGCAGGGGGCATGGTAATCTAGGATTTGTAGGAATCTAGTATTAAAGTAGGTGACTGCTTCATCAAGTTGCAGATGGTGCAGTGGTGACCAGTCACATGCTTTCAGTTCATTTTGGAAGCTGTCTGGTTGAAAGTGTTTTTTAGATTGGGTGGTTTTGTAAATATTACAGTTAGGGATATGAATTTTTTGTTTAATTATATAGGCTAGAGCATGATAGCTGATATAATCAGGAAAGGTTCCTGGTTTATAAGTGCCAAAATGACTGTTAATAAGTATCCAGTCTAGGGTGGATTCCTTGCCACTTGATTTATGGATTCTAGTAGGTTTGGTTATTATTTGTGAGAAACCATAGAGATTTATGTGATTGATAGGATTGGGTGAGCTACATGTAGCCCAGTCTATGTTAAAGTCACCTAGTACAATAGTTTCCTGAGGTAGGTGGGTAGAGAGACAACCAAGTAAGTTTTCAAGAGTATTGATGTTGTTACCAGGAGGAAGATAGGAGCAAATTAGATAGATGGATTTAGAGTTGTTGATTTGAAGTTTAGCAGTAAGGGTTTCTGCATTAGTATCTGTGGGTAGGGACACATTGAAGGGTGAAACTTGAAGCTCTGATTTATATAAGATGGCTACACCCCCCCCCCTTTTGGTTTTGCGATCACATCTAAGGATGTTATATCCAGGTGGGGTAATTTCCTGGTCCTGAGTTGAGGGCTTTAGCCATGTTTCTGTAATACAGAGAATATCAAATGTGTGCATCTGTACAAGTGCATGGAGGTGGGTAATTTTATTGTTAATGCTATGGATGTTAAGGTGAGCTATGAGGAGGAAGTTAGCATGTCTTTTTGGGGTAATGGAATTATGTGAAGTGAGGTTTTGTGGCTTACTTGTAATTCTTGAATTGGGGCCAGGGTTTGGATGAATATCACCATCTAACAGGGGATGCTGCTGAGGTTTTTGTAATATCTTTAGGAATGAGTAGTAGTTATTTAGGATTTTTTTGTTATGGAAGTAGGTAATATGAGAAGATCTATGATATCTAGGGAGTATATAGGTAAAAGTGGAGGTTATGTTAACGTGGTTAAGAGAGATTCCATGAAAAACTAGTAGAGTTTGATGGTGGGGGTAGTGTAGTTTAGGCAGAGACAAGTGTTCAATGAAGGTTAGTGTGTAGGGAAGAGTTAGAGAGGCTAGAATAGTGGTTAAGAGTAGTAGGTTTGTGTATGTAGAGGTATGTGTTGAGGCCATTTTGATGTGTGGGTTGAGAGGTAGAGTAGGTAAGGAGATGGAGTCTAGAAGAATGCTATAGTAAAGGTGGTAGAGGGAGAAAAAGATGTTAGAGTTAAAGAAGGTTAAGTGGGGAAGTTGTAATAGTGCACAAAAATGGAGATGGTAGTAGGAGAAAAAGCTATATAATGTCAGCAGTACAGTATATAGTAGTGTGGAGGTGTAGGGGAGAGTGTAAGACAAAGTGTAGAGTTACTTTAGGGATTTAATGAGGTTAGAGGTGGGGATGTTTAGAAGATGTAAGTGATAGGGTGGTTTGGGGAGTGGGTGTGGCTGCAGAAGTATAAGGCTGAGTGCACTGGGGGTGGGTGAGAATTGGGGGTAGGGTAAGGGAGCGGAGCTAGCCCGCAGGGCGAATGGAGTGGGTTAGAGCAAGTAAGGTAGGTACAGCAAAAAAGTTATCAGCTGTCTTTACCAGCAGGGGAAAGAACAAGGTAGAAATATCAGTGTGTAACCTTAATGTAATAAAGCTGTCTTAAATGAGTGATAGTTAACATGGTGTGGGTGGAAGTACCAAGAGTTTAGCAGGAGGAAAGGAATATATAGGTAAGGACAAGCTAAGACATATGGTATTTGCAGGTAATAAACAGTCTGGTAGAAATACTGCCATCTAGAGGGCAGCCGGGAAAATAGGAGCTAGTGGGAGACAAAAAACAAACTGTGGTTTAGGGAAAGGAAAAAGAAAAGGTTGGAGGAGAGGTAGCTAGAAGTCTGCGGTAGGATGCTGAGTCTTACACAGAGGGGTTTACAGGCATACTAGGCATTAGGTAAAACAAAACAGGTAATTAGCTACATACATGTACAAATGCTTAAGGCTGTAAGATTTTATGAAGCCAGGAAAGCAGTCAGTTTCAGGGGAGTCTTCAGGAAAGCAAGTGGTTTCCTTTTTACAATTTTTGGCAGGGATGGAGCACTCGGAACACTTTACTGTAAGAAAGGAGAGAGAAACAAGGCTAGAAGGCTTTAGTTATGGAAAGTGAGGGGAAAAAGGAGGGTAAAGTGAGAGAGAAGGACCTAATAGGTAGGAGAAGTCGAAGTAATCATGAGAGTACAGAGGTGAAATGTAAGTAGAGAGAGGGTTAAAGAGATGAGAAAAAGAGAGTAGCAGAGAATAGAGAGAGTGAATACTAAACAGGAGATAGAGTTAGTAGGAGTAGGAGGTCATTTCAACAGAATAAAGGGTAGCAGAGGAGCATAATACAGTATTCAGTAACACTCTAAACAGAGACTTGTAATACAGCCAATTTGACTAGACCCTAAACACACATGTTGGACATTGAATTACTTGGTTGCTACACCATACAGCAAGGATAGACAGTAAATTCATATAATATTCATTAGCACTCTCCAGCCAGATAACTTATCCCTTTCACCTGCAGTAGTGAAAGGATGGACTAAGAATATCAAAGACCACAGACAGGTTAGTATTGCATATCAATTAAACATCAGTGGTACAACTTATACTTAGAGGCTTCACAAGAGAAGGTGAAAATAAACACATTAGACATGTACATAGCTAATTCCAGTTGAAGACATAGAACACAGTACAGACACAGCAGTATCAACCATTCAGCGTGAGGGATACACTGAAATCCTAGGGAAAAAAAACAAGCGCAGCAAAAAATATACTAGACCTACACAAGATTAGTTGTAGTCAGGTGGCAAGGACTGGCAACCAAAGTGAGCAAGTACCATCGGTAAGTGTTGTAGCCTGTTGAAATGTAGGAGAGACTATTATTCCCATTTACAAATAATATGGCCGTGTCTAAGCTATGCAGAGAGACAATGAGTATGGAGTCCGTTGCTTAAGCTATAACCTCAGTACTATAAATTATATGTCTGAATTCAATTACAGCAAAATGTAGCCCTCATAGTAAAGTACAGCCCAATCGCCCGTACCGCCTGTACATTATTATTTATTATCATAATGTTAATGTACGATTAAAAAGCAGGTTTTGTAAATCCCTCCTATTTTCCTTATAATTGATATCCAGCCATTATATAGTGACTTTAAATGCGGCATTTAATGAGTACATTTCTAAATTACCTCCTCTTTCCCGCATTCTTATCTGATTTTTGTATGTTAATTTGAGTGTCTTTGGATACCATAACAATTTCAAAATAATATTACACGTGTTCAAACTTGGTGTAGCCCCGCTCCATTCGCCCATGCTACCGCTCGGGCTCTCTCCACTACCCTACCCTACCCCCATTTCCCACCTGTTCCCACTACTCATAGATTTATTCCTACCCTTCATCACCTGACCTCACCTACCACACCCACCACCCAATCACAGTTCATAACTCCCATACTATTAGCCACACCCACCCTCCACTTAAATATCACTCCTACTCCTCCTACCAACAACTAATCACACTCCTTACACAACTACCATCTTCTCTCATCTCCTGCTCTCCACCCACACACACACACACACACACACACACACACACACACACACACACACACACACACACACACACCCTTGCTTTATACACACCTCACTTACACCATGAAGCATACCCTCCACTCTCAGTACCATAGCATCCCCATACTTCTGCTTTCACTAACCACCTGTCTCTACTTATTAACCATTAGTACAAATTACCACCACCCACTAACCAATATGCACTGGAATAAATCCCCCACCTTTCCTCATACCAAAAGTAACCCTTCCATTCTCACCATTACACAACAAGCCACCAAACACCCCCTCACTATCCCACCTCTTTACCCCAAACCAATACACTTCGCAAACCAAAAAACACCCCAAACTTAAACACCACCTACTAATGGTAATCTAACTTACAACCATAACCAACATTGCAGCCCAAGCTATTACTGGGAGGGGACATCCACTCCAACCCTGGCCCAACAACCAACTCCAAGAACACATCCAACCCCAATTTCCCTTTCAAACACAAACCCATCAATATACCTATACTGAACCTAAACATTCATGCATCATAAACAAAATAGAAGAATTACATTCAACTATCTCCCTATACACCCAGATATAATGGTCATTACAGAAAGAAGAGGAGGTGGCATTGCCCTTTTCTACAAATCCAACCTAAAAATACAGCTCCTCCAAAAAGAGACTCCAAAGTTCAACAACTCAGAGACCCAACTCTCCTAACTCATAATAAATCAGCACAAACAACTAAACTTACTCAGTATCTATATTCCTCCAGGAAACAACCTTAATACCCTATAATCCATACTTCACTGGGCTTCCCACTCCCTCTCCCAAGAAACCATTGTTCTAGGCAACACTAACATCGACTGGAACACCGTACACACCACCAACCACATAAACCTGTATAACTTCACTCAACTCTTACACTCACCCACAAGAATCGATAAGACCACTAAAAGAGAATCCATCTTGGATTGGATCCTCATGAACCAATCTAACACTGCCTGCCAATGTGGGACACTACCTGACTCCCTCAATGATCACAAGCCAACATTTTTCCTTCTGCACAAATTTAAACATCCCACTCCACCTTCCCTACATCAAACCGATCCCAAAGAAGCTTCCACTCAGAGCAATTCTCAGAAACCCTAAAATATTGCAACTGGTCCTACTAAAAACCTTCCCACTGGATACTGCAGTGGGATACTTTAATACCACGTTCCTCAAAGTTCTAAACCAAACAGCCCCACTCAAAACAATTAGAGTATGCAGCAACCCTGCCCCATGGTTAGAGAAATCTACTACAATCCTACTCAAGAACAGGGACAAAGCCTGGAAAATCTGGCATCAATGCAAAACACCCAAAACTAGACAAAAATACACAGAACTCAGGAACAAAGCAAAAAAACAGATCAGGTCAGACAAACAAAACCACTATATTTCCCTACAAAGGAAATACAGCAACAAACCACAAAAATTCTGGGCTATAGTGAAAAACATCCTGCAGCCTGGAAAAGCTACCACCCCACCACCAAACATCGAAGGCCCCGGCCATAACATATCCTTAAACTTCAATAATTATTTCACCTCCTCAATCCTGAAATGAGTAAATGACATGTCACCTACTATCCAACCACCACCCCCAAAATGCCAATCTAACCCTCCCCCTTCTCACTCAAGCCAGTACCAACATTAACCATCCAAAAAGTCCTAGCAAAGCTTAAACCAACCACCCTCTCTGCTTACCAGCTGCCAGCCAAACATCTCCAAATTGCATCCAAGGCCATTGCCTACCCCATCTCCATACTTATCAATAGGTCCATTTCCACAGGCACCATACCATCCTTGTGGAAAACCTCCTATATCATCCCCCTCCACAAAGGTGGCCCCTCCACTGACCTCTCCAACTACTGTTCTATTGCAATCCTTTCACCCCTATCTAAAACTCTAGAAAATGTATCCACCACCAGCTCCTCACCCATCTACTAACCAACAATCTATTATCCAAAACCCAACATGGATTCAGACCATCCCATAACACTAACACAGCCCTTATCAGCTTCTCCAATGCAATAAGCTCATACAGGAATCAAGGGAAACTGGTCTCTGCCACCTTCCTAGACCTGTCAAAGGCTTTCGGCACAGTTTCTCATAACAAACTCCTGACCTGCCTCTCTGAGCTCAACCTTGATAACCTAAGTAACCATTCACAATCTGTCGAGTGGGCCAACACACTATCCCCCTCACTCCCCGACACATGCGGTGTCCCCGAAGGCTCATTCCTAGACCCCCTCCTCTTTAATATATTTACTAACAATCTCCACCTAGCAACTGCCAAAGCCAATATTGTTCAGTATGCAGATGACCCAACCCTAATATGCTCAGCATCCAACATCCAATTACTAAAGAGTAAAGCCCAAGAATCCTTCACTGAGATAGAGATCTGGCTAACTAACCACCAACTGATACTAAACCCGAAAAAAACACAGTTAATGCTATTCCACCCAACTAAACAGTGCAACCCCATCTTCACCATCCTTTCAGCCAATAACACCATCATCACCCCAATAGCTGAAGCTAAACTACTAGATGTCACCATTGACCAACAGCTTAAATATAACAAACACATATCCCAAACCATCTCCAAAGTCCATAAAAAACTATGATGCCTGTATCATACCAAAAAATTCCTCACCCCCACAACTAAAGCTACCATAGCCAGAAGTCATCTCCTATCAACTTTGCTCTATGCCTGCCCAGTTTTAACCAAAATCAACAAATTTGACCTCAACAAACTCTCCACTTTCTACAATAAAATAGCCATGGTTGCTGCCAGTACTAAATCACATTCCCACCACTGTCAATCACTACTGAATCTGCACTGGCTAGAATTCCCAAAATTACTGACTTACCACCAACTCATTATTGCACATCACATCCTATACCAACCTAAGAGAACCCCTGCCCTGGCTGGCACTGTAAACTTCCACAATTCCAACAGCAAACTACGTTCAAGCAACAAATCCTTGGTTGAGGTCAATCCATGCAAGATAAGCTCAGGAGAAGCTCTATTCTCCTATGAGGTTGTTAAAGCATGGAACTCTCTCTCACCCAACCTTAGGACACAAACTCGTGCAACCATATTTGAAAACCCACATCTATGTTAACCCTCTTTGCTATTGCAAACACACACCCCTAAACCCCTCCAGTCTACAGAACAGCCAAGCTCGAATGCCCCTGTTACCTACATGGTGCTGCCAACTAGATGCACCGTACTTCTCTAAGTGTTGCAATATATACCTACTTCTGAATACTTCATGCTTATATATTAATGCTAATGTTAAACCTGGGATCTCCTAAACATGTCGGGAGACCTGCTCATGCTTCTTAACTGTAAATATTGCAAAATATGGATTTTTTTTTATTCTCAGTAAGTTGGGTTTTAGTCAATGTACTATCACTGTTATCCCTGTGATCTTCTAACTGTTGTTTCAAGTTTCTCCCTTTTTAACTCAATTGTTAACACATTATTACTTGTATTACTGTTTTGTATTACTGTCTTATTAAATTCATTAAGCTTTGCTCCCCAGGACTCCGCTGAAAACTGTCATCTGCTGTCCAGTCGGATTTATCCTGGTAAAACAAATGATAAACAAAAAAATAAAACTAAATATTATTATATTTTATTATTGGATCTTTATTTGAATAAGTGCTATAGGATGGGTTACATTTAACATTTTAGGAAGCAAGATCATTTTTATGACTTGTAATTTAGCTTCAAAATTAAAGATTAATTTAATCCAATTATATATGCAAATGTGAATCTTCTCAATAGTTTCATTGTAGTTCTTTTTACTTATTTCATGACACTTATTTTTTTAATAATTCAGAAGTATTCTATCTCTTGAGCCTCTCTAATAAAACTGTATATTGTTAGAGTGCTAGAATTATGTTTCTTTTTAATTAATATATTTGGGTTTATCAGTGTTAAGCTGAAGACCTGAAATTATTTCAAAGTTATTAATTTTTGAGAATTTAATTTATAAGCCAATTTTGAAACTCTAGTAATTATATTTTGCAAGCAAATATTCTATTAATTACTGACAATTATTGCTTTACTGAAATTTAGGACACTGCAGTGTAAAAACTGGCATGTTACAATTTTAAAACCACACCCCCAATACAGTGTCTAACCAGACACTGATATACTATAACAAAGTCTTCCCCTATTTTTTCAACCACCAATATACTTTTATCACATGTTTAGTCTTAACATTATCACTTTTGTCATAGTACTTTCATAGATATATACATATACTAAATATATTTTGTATGTTGCTTACTTAAGTCACTCATTTACTGTGCATGCCCAAATCATTCCATAAAATATTTCTTATGATCTCACCAGACTCCCTGAAGCCAAAACTCTTAGTTTTCAGTAAACTCTCCTTGTCTGTTGAATACCACCTGTAGCAATTGTACCTATTCTAAACACTGTAAGAAACTTTCGGCAGGTGTTCCCAGTGGAATAACTATATAAAAATAATCCCCAGATTTGAAACAATATGAACTTGTGTTAACTGTTATTAAACTTAAAACTTATACTTAAACTTAAAACATAATAAAAAAAGCTGTTTACTCAAATAACTCTCTTAAACTTAGTAAATCAAGTAAAAAATACAATTCTGGATATGTTGAATTCGCAGTTCCATTATTTGTAAGCACAGACGGATGATTCTTGACCATGGATTTGTTTTAACTACTCCTTTTTTATAACACTAAACAACATGTGCAATAAAGATGAACATGTGGAAAATCAAATCTAGCTCTATAGCTCACCAATAATACTATGTGACTGAGGAGTGAAGCTTGGAAATCCTGGCATATTACAAAAACATATGCTTCTTATTAAACCTATAGGCAAATGAGAAACCTTACCCAAAAAATGTTCAATCTGATAAAAGAAACCATCTGTCTAGCCTAACATCCTACTGGGCAACTTTCAACAAACTGCTAAAAGCTGGAAAGGCAGCCCAACCTTATCCATTCCTTAATGGCACTGACCTTAATGTAGCACACAAGTTAACTCCTACTTCCTACATGCAGCAACTTCACTTCAGTCAAACACACATCACGTCGGTCAAGCAGAACTGCTAATACAATAAACATTTAAAAATAATTAACATATTCCACCCAGAGCTTTTCACTTGAATCTGTTGCTAACAAAATAGTTCAGAGACTATTGACCAAGGTAAACCTACAACCATAGTAGCTGATCAGCTACCCACCAAATATATAAAATGAGCTGTAGAGTCTATAGCTTATCCCATATCCATACATATAAAAAGGTCCATCTCTGAATCTTATCTTCTTTTACTTCAGAAGAAATCATACATTCATCCGCAGCATAAAGAGGGAAAGTCAGTACAGCTGTCAAATTATCATCTTATAGCTATATTCTCACCCCTAAGATATTGGAAAGATATATTCTTTACAAAGTACTAAACCATCTCTTACACAAGAACCTACTCTCCACTTCCCAGCACAACTACTCTTGTTCTGTTCCTCCACAATACAATTAATAAACTTAGAAATTAAAGTTTGCTGGCCTCCTCCATTCTTCTAGTCCTTTCAGAAGCATTCAGTATTTTTCCCCACTCAAAACTACTACAAACACTAGCTGATCTTGGACTCCCTTCCCACACTTTGGAATGATTTAAACATCTTCCGTCAGACAAACTTCAATGTATTAAATGCATGAACGACTTTGCCTCCTCCTTAAACACTTCCATTGTAACACCCGAGGGATCAGTGTAGGTCCTCTACTATTTAATACATTTTAAACAAACTTCATATTGCCTCTAGTCAAGCAACATTTATCCAGTATACTGATGACACTACTCTAATCTGTTCTGCCACTGACATGCCTTCACTGTTGACTATTACAGAGCAATCAAATTCATTAATTCAATATTTATCCAGAAATCCTGCCCCATCCTCAACCCAAATGAACTCAGTGTTGTACTTTTCACACCCAAGTCAGATTTTAATCAAAACATGTTCAAAATCACATCTCACAAAACACAACATTGGAGGTTGTCTCCCACACTAAATGACTAGGTGTTATCATAGATGATTAACTAAAATTTGACTTGCACATCCAAATTACAGTTAAAAAACAAATGTGATACTAAACAGCCTATAGAAAGTCTCACCCTTCATTCTAGAAAAATAACTCTATTAATATTTCAGCTACCAGTTCTCGCCTGTATCTCCCCAGTACTTACAGATATCAGTTCTTCACTGTTGCTGCAAGTCAAACAGTGCTATAATAAAATAGCTAATTTTCTGACCAGTACATCAGCAACATGCATCATTTCTTCACTCTCTCTCTCTCTCTCTCTCTCTCTCTCTGTCAGCTAAACTGAATGGAATTTGATAGCTTGCTAAAATACAAATGATATAAACTAGCCCACAGCTTTCCCCACCACCCAAGCAAGTACCCAACTCTTCTTAAATTACCTGGTATTCTCCATCCCAAACTCTCAGATCAAAGGACATTACCCAGACTCATAAAACAAATAATAAACATTTTTCTGCCATATATTCTATTAGTGTTACCAAATGTTGGCACACTCTTCCATTACACACGGCATAAAAAGCAAACCAGTGGCTCTTCAAGAAATATCTATTCCTATGGGAACAACTCTTCAAATCTAAAACATGTCTCTGTCAACACACCCTAGCTCTAAATACTTAACCCTTATAACTGTAGCAGTAAGTAACCAACTTATCAATACATCTATTGCTCCACTTATAAAATAGAAATTTTCTAAAAAAACTAAACACACTTTAGGTATTCTGTTGCACTAAGTGCACATTATATATACATATTATGTATACAATTTGGGCTTAACCCATGTCAAAATCTTCAGTTAACCAACAGTTCATATCATGCTGGAAATGTTTTTGATTCTCAACATATGATATTCCTCAACTGTATAACTATACTTGCATCACACAATAAGCTGTAACTGTGCAACTCTCGTTTACTCTTTTATTTGAATTTCTGAATGTAATTTCTTTTCTTGCTTATACTTTACTTGATGGAGTTTTTTTTCTAGGCCTCCACAGAAATAAGACCTCTGTGGCCATGTCAGACCTTCACTGTAAACCAATAAGCTGTAACTGTGTTACTTTGTTTTCCTCTGCTAATTGCATTTCCAAATGCAATTTATTTTCTTACTTATATTTTATTTTATTTTATTTATTGTACATTATGGAGCTTTTCTCTTCAGGTTTTCACCGAAATGGGGGGGGGGTCTCTGTGATCTAGCTGGACCTTCCCAGTAAACAAATGCTAATTAATAAATAATAATAATTAACAATAAATAAATAAAATTATTTATTTTAGACTGCAAGAATAAACATGTATCAATTTTAAAATGGGTGCCACATATGCATGAATTCTACTGAGTCATCTTTTAGTTGATATAGATCCTGCATATTTAATAAATTTCCAGTTTTTGAAGACCTTGTACTAATTTCTGATATAGCAAATATACAGTTAGGCACCTCCCATAAATAAACTATGTGTCATATTTTTTACACAAAACCAAGATGTTTTCTAGCTATTTTAGCTTATATTGCCTGTACTCAATCTATGTTAAATGGGGTCCATGTTCTAATATTCTATTAGATAATTAGCATATATAACCAACCTTCCTGTTTGTTTTGTTTTTTTCTTAAATAAGATTTTAGGCATAATCAAAGTTAAATAAAATTCTATAAAGTTATTATTTCTCTTCTTTTACATTTATAGGAGGACTGGGTAAGAATTTTGTACTGAATGTAGTTCCATTTTTCTTTGTCTGATTGTCTAACATGGGTTTCTTGGAAAAAACAATTTGAGACTTAAGTTTTTAAAGTTATACATTAACCCTGCCCCTCTTCTGATTAATATTTACTGTTGCAAAATTAAGGTCCATATGGAATAATTTAATATTTAAGGTTCATCAAAAAATATCTTGGATAGCTCTTGAGAAAATTTCTGTTCTAATATTTCTACTTTTTAAACATTTGCAAAGGGAAAACAACTTTTTTCTTGATAGCTTTGAATGGTAATAACTAGTTGAATTTTAACAAATCATGAGAATAAATACTACAGTGGAATCTGACAGACTGATTAGATTTACTTAATCAAGCTACCTTCACTACCCTAGTGTCAAAGTGCTTTAAGTTTGTGTCTGTTCTTTGTGCAGAGTCTGTCTTATTTAATATGTACAGTTAAAGATCTTCTAGTATATTCTTTTACTTTTCTAAATCGCAGTAAGCATGGCATGGCAATACATATTTTGATCCTCCTCATTTTTCTTCTTTCTTTCCTTTTTCCAATTTCCTTCCATATAAATTGACATTCCTGTTAATTTTTAATTTAACTAAATACTCCATTATCCTAATTTGTTATGATCTTGTTAAAGTATTAGCAGCTTTACAAATGATATGCAATATCTGTCTCACTTAAATCAGCTTTTCATTGTCTTGTAGTTTGCCACAGTATATATTTATTATTTGCATAACTGTTTCAGAATTTCAAATAGTTTATATTATTTTAAAAAGCATTTAATTGTTGTAATGCATCATTCATAACATATAGAATAAAATCTGCCAAACATCTTTCTAATACCTTGTCAAAGTAGAACAATGCTTAGAATTTTGTAATGGCATTGAGTGAAGCCATATCAAACATCCTTATGGCAGAATCAGGCTAGCACTTCATCATTAGACTATAAAGGACCTGTGTTATCAGTCAACAAATTAATAAATCTATCTTTAGTACATAGTAGTTTATATAAAGATGTGATATCAAAAAGACAAAATGAGGTTTAAACTTATAAAAATACCGTTTTGTTTTCTAATGTCATCCATGCCATTTTCCTTTATTATAGTTTTGTTATTCTCTTATCAAACATTTATCTTCTGTGTTTAATATAACAATATTTACAACTATTACATGCACTGTGATTAGACTGTCTAGAGGATTATATACTGAAATTTTGATAAAGCAGCAGTATGTGATTGGAAAAATCCTCATCTGTCCTCCTGTTGCACTTAGTAATACAGGCATAAAGGTTTTTTGAGTCAAAGAGTGGTAATGTTTTCATTATAATAGTGAATCCATTTTCCCTTCAGAATTCTTGCTATGTTGGCCTTTCTTCAATTGAAAATCATAAAGTTAATCTAATGCTTCTCTGAAACTATTTGTGTGATCCTTCTGCTGTCTCTGGAAATATTATTCTGATGAGAGACGTTGTCTTTGTAATATCTGTCTCAGTGGACAGTAAATACTGAGGTTGTATGTTACATTTTAAGCTTTCGTACAGCTCACATTTCAAAATAATTGTTTCTTCTGTATACTTAAAATCCTATCTTATAGATTCTGTAATTCTGACATGCTTATGGTTCATTAGTATGCATTTTCCTTTCATTTGATGTTCAGAGATAGTGTCACATTGTAATTTCTGCCTCTTCTAGTGGTATAACATAATGTCTGTTGGCATATACTGCATGAAATCAGAAGAAATGTCATTCTCAGTAGTTATTAATGCCCAGCCAGACATTTGAGAAGGACCTTTCTATATAGGAGATGAATATTTTTATGAAGCCACAAAGCTTAGTAGGTTATTTACTTCCACCACAAAGAGAAGAATGATTGTTCACTAATATCAGTTTACTGTGATCATTTAATGTGAAAACAATATAGAATCTTGAGCCTCAATGCAGGAAATCTCCTGCTAAAAAATGTCTTTCAGCTTTTCCCAGTTAGGGGTCGCCACAGTGGAACTCCTGTCCGCTAATGATTGGCAGTGAATTGTTACGGTATCGAGTTGCCAGCCCAGCACCCAACCTTCAAAGAAGGCACTCCCACACATGCTCACACCTACCTGCATGTCTTTAAATTCATTCAACCGTGGGGAGGACCTGCAGACTCTATACAGAAAGTGCTCCAGCTGAGAATCAAACCAGAGAACCTCTTGCTGTGAGGCAACAACGCTAACCAGAAATCTCCTGCTAACACTTTATGGAAAGTAAAAGTAACTGAAGTGTTTAACATTGCCTTCTTCTTCTTCTTCTTTTTGCATCAACTTTAACAAAACACACTGCGCCCATTTATTATTCCTGAGATATCAAGCTTATTAATTATTTATAAATTAGACCTTTGCTAAAGGAAATTTTAATGTGTCATTCATAGATAATCTCAAAGCAATCATTATCTACTGTACAGATACAAAGTGAAAATAACTATTTATTAAAAAGTACAAATGCTTCATAAACTGCATTCACAGAAAATGTCATGTGAAAACTGAGTGTATTTAATATACATTTTACCTTTTTTACATTGAAAAAATAAAACTCAGCTTAGTTAAAAGATTCCCTATGTGGCAAAAGTGAGTCAGATAGTTTTTTTTGTTACAGTCCCTTTCTTATCCATGTAAGATATTGCGGTGATTCTTCTAGCATTTTCTTCCTTTGTTTTTGTTTGTGAGTCTTTTCATTTTTTCATTGTGGTAGTGGAACAGTTGTCTTCAAAAGATGAGACACATTTTGTCTTCTTCCAAATTAATAAAGATCCAGATACCACTTTATGATGAGCATGTGTGTGTGTGTGTGTGTGTGTGTGTGTGTGTGTGTGTGTGTGTGTGTGTGTGTGTGTATGTATATATGTATACACACACACACACACACACACATATGTGTGTGTATATATATATATATATATATATATATACACACACACACACACACACACATACATATATATATATATATAAATATATATATGTGTGTATATATATATACACACACACACACACATATATATATATATATATATATATATATATATATATATATATTTTTTTTTTTTTTTAAGGTATAAATATTTGTAATCTTGCAGGGTATAATAAATGAGCTTTGATGTTACTGAATTTTTTTTCCAAGTGTCTTAGTGACATAGTCTATCTGATAATGTGTTAGCCCTTTTTGTCCATATTGTTTTAATGCTAAAACTTTATCTAAGAAAAATAAACATTTCACTTCAGCTGACCTAGGAACTGCAGGTGAACCTGTTGGAATGGTATACCCAATAGCTCTGACCTTTTTCAATACCAAGTGATTGCCCTTCTTTGTAGATTTAGTATGTAAGGTATATATAAGTAGTTACAAAGCCAAAATGTCAATGACTTCATTTTTCCCCAAACATTCTAGATATTCTTATGCTGGATCTTCTTTTCCTGTTTTCCACATCTTATATTCTATTTTACTATGGATTTTGAATTCGTAAAATCATAAAAAGTCTGTCTTTTGTTTCTTCTTTCACCCTTCCATCAAAATAATTCAGTACCTTTTCTATGTATGAGATCTGAGAATTGTCAGTCGCAGCTTTTAACATCTCATTATCGTTTACAGTGACGTGTTGTAGATTATCCTCTTTAGTTTGAGAGGTATCAAGTTTTGTGTTGCGTTCCTGTAGTGAAGAAAGACATACTGAAAGTCTTTCTTCAAAGATAAATCACCACAGGAAGTTTTTGAAGCACTCATTGCTGTGAATATTTTGCTGACTACTAAGGAGGGATATTCTGACAAGAAATTTTCCACTGCAATCAATTTTCTACTAATAGAAATTTCAAATATCAGTTCAGAAATACAATAATTTTATTTCAGGCTTGTTCCTGTCTTTCTCCTATACATTTTACACTTTTAATTGTAGAGTTCTTCACTGTTACTGCTAGGAATCCCCCACATATTATAGTGTTTGTATACACATACACACACACACACACACACACACACACACACACACACACACACACACACACACACACACACACACATACACACACACACACTATATGTATGCATCCATGCATAGATACATACAAAATACATGTACTTATTACATAACTTACATTTATATATACACACACAGCTTCATAAAACCAGCTACACCAATCAGTAACATGCTCTGATGAAAACCATGTAAGAACAGGAAGTACTCCTTTACTGACTGTACATAACAGCAAACCTCTCTCTCCGGAATACAAAAATAATGTACAAATTGTCACAAAAATGTATGTGCTCATGTCATAACTAAAGAAGACAAACTCTAGGATCATGTAAGTTAACTATTCTCTTATTTACTGCAGGAAACCAAAACAGCAAAATCAGTTGCTAGTTGCTCGGATGATAACTAGATGAGTTTTTCTGGCTTGGTTTTATGTGTGCCCATATGTGTTATATAAATTGAATTAATGAGCTACCTCACTGAAAACAATATACCATAACATAAAATGGTTTCCACCCCAGGACATAATACCCAGTTTGCAGAGCTGTAGCAAGGTCAGTTGTTGCCCTGGGCAGTCCCCACACTGGAGCACTTAAAGTTGAGATGCAGGGAAAAAGAAGGAAAACATTTCCCTTAAACTGTATCAACTACTAAGCATCTACTTCTTCTTCTTCTTTCGGCACTACTAAGCATCTACTAATGTCATTAATTTCACAATGCGCAATTATTGCCAGTTGTCTAGAATGCAGTTCTGTAGATCAGCAGTTATTAAAATGCTGTCCATCATGATCAGCGCCAGCTTATCTAGGTCGATGCCTCCACCTCCTCCCTTCTTATATTACATCCAGTTTGCTTTACTAAAATTGGCTGGCCACATCGCTGCACATGACGACAAGAGACAAATTGTTCTATCTTATTTTTTTATTTTTCAGTGTGTTTCATGTTGTTAACCATCATTTACTTCTACTTGGGTTAAA
The DNA here is from genome assembly GCF_019279795.1 of Protopterus annectens. Classification (NCBI taxonomy): domain Eukaryota; kingdom Metazoa; phylum Chordata; order Ceratodontiformes; family Protopteridae; genus Protopterus; species Protopterus annectens. The sequence continues at coordinate 488,610,782 of NC_056731.1, forward strand.
AATGCTATAGTTGCTCTACTACAGTTGTGAATTTCTTTTGCCCATATTTGTTATTTGATGCACTGGCCACCATGAATCCCAGAAAATCAGTTGGCGTAGACTTATAATGAGAATGCTAAATTCCCTGCCAGTAAGAAGAAAACTCATCATTGTTAGGTACTCTACTAATCTGGATTGTTCCTGAAAATAATTTAATATTCATAGATATAGTTACTGCTGAACAAGACATCCTGACCAGCCCTACATAATATTTTACTATAGCATATGCCTATGAGAATACGTAGACCATCCAATCAAAACCTCCTAAAGATTAACAAAAATGTAAAAGATAGGAGATAGAGCCCCAAGAGTCTGTTTTTCCGTAGAATGGAACAAGGTACCTCAGAAACTGATGACAAAGTCATGCTATGAATCATTTGCAATAACAGATAAAGAACACTTCCCTACCCTTAAAATCCACTTACACTGTAATCAATATACTATAAATGTGCTTTGAAATTATAACCATACTACTCTATATTAATTATGTTCTCTGCTGACTTGCTATTGGTCAAACTTTGATCACTACTCTACGTTGGTAAACCAAAATTTAAATATAAAGAAATAGTGGTTATGTTTCAAACAGGTATTGCTTCTCTATTTCATATCTGCATAGTAGTTATTTTGTTAATACAGAGGAAAAAAATATAACTTGACTACTTCATGCACTGCAATTGGGATTGTAATTTGTAACCTGCCTATGAAGATGTGCACTGTTAACTGTTTTAGTACCTCACGGAGATTTTTCCTTTTCAGGTACCTTTTGAAAATGAGCTTTGGAGCTCAGCAGTTTAACCCAGTTAATACTACACAGATAACATGTACATGCACACCCCCTATACACTCAAATACACATAGCAGCATTTGGTATGTAGTTTTGCTACTGCACTTTCTCTTCAACCAGTGATTAAGAGCTTCCATAATTATATTCCTAGGACATTTTCATATTTTAGTCTTTTTTTTTCTTTTTCTTTTTAGTAATATCTCCAGCTGGATATTCATCAATTCAGCTTGTGAACTGTAATTGTTTAGGTTCTGCACTATGCAGCTAAAATGTTAAACTGAAGTTCCACCTTCAAGAGCATGCCTCTAGTCTCCTTAAATCCTTCATGCTTGTTCCCTTTTCAGTCTGCAGACACCTTTTAAATCCTGATGGCATCTGGAAAGAAATTGATTGATTCAGGCAAACCTATTAAGGAGCTATAGAACCAGTGACAATCTTTGCAGGACACCACTTGTCACTTAACCTCTAATGGTGACAGTTGTAGAGTAATTGAAAGTTCATATTACACATCACTGTAACTATATATTTAAGCTTTGTCTTCTAATTGATTCCATTTTTTACAACAAGCTGTGGTGTCCCTTGTTTAACCCTAGTCAGTGGGTGTATTTGTGTTTGTGATTTGCAAATGCTTGACTGTGGATATGCATCCTATGGCATGAGGATATCAATCTGAAAGTAATACACAGTTGGCATGCTGATTATGTTCACACATGACATTAGTTGGCATTTGACAGTGTAACAATATCCCTAAAGGTTCCCCCAACTATAACTTTCCACTCCCTATTATTATGGCAACTTATGTACTCCTCAGGGTTTGTATCCCTCTCCTACCACCTTTCCAACAAACCTACAGTGTAGTGTTAAGTCATAGAGGCATTGTTTGAAATCCATATGGTTAACACTCACAGACTTTATTCTGTTCACTTTATTAATGATCTTGTTTGTTTGTGTCTTTCGGCTTTTCCCGGTTAGGGGTCACCACAGCAGAACTCCGGTCCGCTAATGATTGGTAGTGGATTTTTACGTACTGTGTTACCAGCCCTGACGCACAACCTTCAACGAAGGCATGCCCCATTCATGTATGCCTCCACACAGAAGACGCTCTAGCTGAGAATCGAACGGGACAACATCTTGCTATGAGGTGACAACGCTACTGCAGCACCATCTTGTAAACAAACTAAATTGGATCAGTTTGACAGGGTCTCCCTCTACTGAATCCACTGGAACTCAATGGCTACTGACTGTGATCCCAGAATATGTTGTCTTCTCTTCAGTGTCATTGTTTTGCTTTTGTCTGAAATTCTCACTGATCTCAAGTTTCTTGGGGACATTCCTTGATGTCATCCTTGTGGCCTGGTGTAAATGTTACTTTCCTGCGCTACTGTAAAACCACCTACTGAAAAAATCTTTGAAATAAGTCTGTCAGAGGTGTTATACTGCCCTCAGCATCCTTTATAAGTTCTATGATAGAACCACTCTGCTTCTTTTTCAGGCCCTCAGTGCCATTTCCATCTATTCTGTTGTTACCTCCCCATCTGTCCATTCTCATCTTGCTGCTGTCCTGCCTTTCTAAACCATCATCTTCATTTTGTTTTTAGTAAACACTGATGTGACTTGTTTAAGAATTTACTGCTCCTTAGCCTCCTTAATTTTCCTTCAAAGGTAGTAATGCGTTGTCCTTCTCTGCCTTCATTTCACAAACCCACACACAGACACACACACACACACACACACACACACACACACACACACACATATATATATATATAAACATCCCAATGTTGCCTTTCTGATGTGCTTTGCTGACATGCTTTTAGCTTCTATATAGGCTTTTTTAACCACAGTAAAGTTTATTAATTGAAATAGCACAAGTAATTAATCATAATTATATAGATTAAAATCATATAGAGAAATATTTGCATTCCAAGAAAAGACAAGGTTATCGCTTGGTATGTCCAGCCCTATAGACAGTGGAAAGACAATACAGACACCAGTGAGAAGATCACAAAGGAAAGAGAGAGCAAGCAAGCGAGACTATGAAACAACAAATAAGCATTTTCAAACTGGGTGGATTAAGGTCTAAAAACAGTTACATTTAATGAATAAAAATACACCAGTATTCATTCCATGCATTTCATCTGATTTTGCAGTTATGCCAAGTTTTCAGCTTCTAGCCAAGTTTAAGCATTGTTGGCCATCATGTTTTTGGTTGATCTTTCCAGATGGAAAAAAGATAAGATGTCCATGTGTCAGTTGTTATCCTAATCCAGTAATACTCTTGTCACTGAAAGATTATTGCTGGAGTTGCTGAAACCAAATATCCAGAATTTATACTCTGTATTACTTGTTATATTTATCCATAGTGCCTATTCTATTCTGTGTATGATTAACTGTCATATTTGCTTCACGATTTTACAGTCTCATATCATATGAAAATAGTCAGCACCCATTTCCCCACAGCTCCAACAGTTGTTTCCCTTACCCAGTCCCCTTTGAGTAAGCTGGGTACGAGTTAGCTCCCATTGATATAGCAGTTTAGTTAGGACAAATCTATTTAAAGCAGGCCAAAGACCTGACTTGAAGCTCCTATGACAGACCACCCATTCCTCTGTGGATACTTGGCTGGGTAGCATACAGTTCCATTTATCTAACATTGTAGATAGGATAGGGACAGGACTACCTAATTCCTGCTCATACAGATCATTTAATCAAGGCACTGTTTCCATTTGATCTTCTAACTTAATCTTGGTTGTGAGCTCATTTCTTTGTTTTGTTTGATATAATCTGCCAGGTATGACTAGTTTCTGCATACAATCCCTGATTTGAATGTATTGCCACCATTTAAGATCACATGAGGGGAAACTGCTCTTAGTCATGTCTTTTTTAATTTCTCCAGGTCTTTTGGGTTTCTTCCTAAGTCAAAGTACGATTAAAGTTCATGAAATTAGTATTGTTTCAATCTTTGATGTCAGCCAAAAGTGCTCTTCGGAGCACCCGCAGTGTGCCCAGTAATGACTCCTTCTGCAATTTGTATGGAGTTACATGGATTGGTAACATATACTCTTCCCTCATTAGGCCAGTCATTGAGTACAATGCCACATTTGACATGTACCTCACTTAACACCTGCAACAACTGGAGATGCCACAAATGTACCTCACAAAGCGGATCCTATGCCTTAAACATTTGTCATATATGGACAGACTTAAAAAACTCCAACTATTCTCTGTCTCATATTGCCTACATAGATGCAATCTCTGCTTGACTTACAAAGCCATGTCTGACCCAGCTGTGTTAGAAATGCTACATCTGAAGAAATCCCAATCCCTCTGCACCACATGCTCTAGAGACCTCAACCTCATTACCGCAATCAAAAAAAACATGCTGGAGGGAAAGCTTCATAACCCAGAAACTGCCCATGCTATGGAATAGACTTCCCATATATGTCAAGCAGAGCACCTCACTGTCCCTCTACAAGAGAAACTTCGATGAGTGGATGGGAAATAGAAAGTTCACCCTGGGAATCACTCCAGTGGCTCTGCTTGAGGCACTTGGAACTAATGTCGGGTGGCACGATGCCAGGGTAATTCTATGGGCCAGGCTTGTAAAGGCACCAGGGCCATTAACCTTAGTACACACCTATGAGCCTATGATTGTAAATTATTTTCTATAAGACTTCTGCTGCTATTGGAACTGTCTGGGTATCTTTCTTCTACATTGATCTCATTTCTGCCTGCAGATCCCGGTATTTTATGACTTTGTGTCTCTCTGTACGCAAGACAGTATAGTCACTGGGTGTGGCGATTTCAATGATCAGTGCTACTTTTGTCTTCTGAATTATTCCTTACTAAGTGTTATTTGCATTTGGTCATGTTTTATTGCTAATCCTTCACCAATTCCCAGGTATTTATACACTCCCTCCTTTTATATGACATTATTGTCTCAAACTAATGTTTTCCTGGCGCTGCTGGTTTCCTGCTTTAAAGGTTTCTTTTGCACATTTATCAAGACCAAATAACATTCTAATATCATCTGAAAATGTTTGACAACCTGCAGCTGTGCTTTCAGTTCCTCATCTGATAAGCTATACAGTTTTAAATCATTGACAAAGAGAAGATGAGAAGTCAATAGACTTTGTTCTTTTCTAGGAGCCAAATTGTAGCCATGGCCTAAGCTGTTAAGTAAACAATTTAGTGAATTAATGGCAAGCCAGAATAGCAACAGTGACAAGAGAGTTACCTTGGAATATCCCCCTTTGAATTTTTATCCTTGGGATAATAATCTGTCCTTTATCATGGTTTAATTGCAAAGTGGTCTGCCGTTGTTTCATGGTTACTGTAATGTAGTCAATGAGTGTAGGGTGTATCTCCACTATAACTTTATTTAACTGTCTTAACTTGCAACATTTACTGTATATACTGTTGATAATCAGTATCTTGTTATTGTTTACTATTGCTGCAACTTTGTATCTCTATTTATCATGTACATAATGTAGAGCTTTTCTCCCCGGGCATGTGCTGAAAAAGGACTTGCACCCAGTCGGAATTTCCCGGTAAACAAATGTAAATAAATAAATAATAAATAAATAAATACATCTTATACATTTTAAGCACTCTTTTATCCATGAATGTGGGATACTATAAAATACTTTTTTGTAGTCAATCCATGCCAGAATAGATTATTCCCCTTTTTACAGTTCTTCACTATAACTTTATTTAACAACAAATGATCCTTTTTTCCATGTGACTTTCTTGTATTTCCCTTTTGTTCTACTGTCATAATTGATTTTTTTTCTAAATAACTATAAACTCTGTCGGCATCAATTCTCGTGTATAGTTTATACGTCATTGGAAAGCAAATTATTGGTCTATAATTTTTAGGGTAGCTTGCAGGTTCATTGTTAAGTAAGAGCATTGTTTTACCTGTTGTTACCCAGTGTGGTGTGTATTCAGGTTGTGCATATAAATAGTTCTTACTCATGGCTAAATCCTCGTACTAAGATGTGAATACTTTTAACCAAAAGTTTGGTACTGCATGTGGGCCTGTGGTTTTCCAGTTAGAGGCTTTTTTTAACTTTGTTTCAATCTCTCTGGCTATTTCATCCCATTTCATATCCTGTACCTTTAAACTTCTTATTTTTTCTTTTACTTCTTCGATCCATTTAGCATCTTTGTTATGTTCCACAGGATCTTCATAGATACTTCTCCAAAAATTTACTTCCTCTTTTTTTGGCAGTCTTTCAATTCATTTTACCTTATTTCCCAATTCTCTATAAAACTTTTTTGGGTCATCAATAAATTGCTTATTTTGTACCTTCCCCTTATATTTATCTGTGTATCTTCTAAGTTTTTCCGCCTGTGCCGAAATTTTTAATTTATTTGCGATAGTGCATGATAGATCCTGATCTGTTCTAATACTGTGCATTGCTTTTATCACATCTATCTTTCTTAGTATTTTTGTTGATCTATTCCCTCTTTTGTAATCTTCTAACAGTGACACTTATTGTCTTAATTGCTTTATAGTTTTCTCTATTCAATACTTCCATGACAGTATTCGATATCTCCCCCTCCTTTCTTTCACTACCCTCTGATCTTGTGGTAGAATTTTATCAGTTATTTATTTAGCAGCACAGTAATATATCCTGTTTACTTCTGTTATATCACATGGATCTCTATGGACAGTCCTAATTACTGCATTCTCTTACTTTTTGGGTTTTATTGACCTTCTGCAGTCTATTTCTCATTGATCTTAATATATCTATCCATGTCCATTAAATCAAGCAACTCTTCTCTTAGCTCATTTTCTTCCAAACTGAGGACACATCCCTTGTTTTCCATTTCCTGCGGGCATTCTATAGAAAGTTCTATAGCATCTTCTTGTGGCACATTCCCTTCAATTTCATCCTGTGTCATTTGTTGTTCTGTCATATGGGAACTCACTGTCCTATCACTCCTCAACATTAACTGTATCAGAGTTTCCACAGTTTCCTGTTCCTTCCCTTGCTGTCTAGCTTCAAGTGAACGTTTATACTGGTTTCCTGTGAAAGGCTCCAAAATATCTTGATATGGCACCTGACCAATTGCTAGCTGTCCCACTGGTTTCCCCTTAATTGGGATATCCATTGCTCTATCCTGTTGTGGTGCTTTCTGTCTTTGATTTTCTACACTGAATCCTTCTCTTTGCAGCTGCTCCATAACCTCAATTTCTATTTCTTTAACTTCTCCATTACTAATCTATTTTTCTACTTTTCCTCTTAGTCTTCTTATTTTTTTGTATTGCAAAGTTTTCCATATCCAGATTCCTTTGCCTGTATTTCTCTTCAAATATCTTTGGTGTTGCTCTTTTTGTATTGATTAGTTTTGTTTTCTCTTTTGCATAAATATTACACAATATCAAATCTCTATTTATTTCTCATGTCGATATTTCCTTTTTATATTTTTCAAATATCTCTAGGTTTGTTGTTTATATTTTCGCACTGCCTCAGATGCTTCTTTTTCCAAACAGATCAAGGTTTCTTGCTCTGTATACTGTTTTTCAAAAATCTGTTGTATTAATAAACACAAATTTTTATTTGAAGCTTCTGATAGTTTTTCTTGCAGAAGTATTTTTCTTTCCTCTAATTTTTCTCTTAATCATTTTATATATCTTGTGTCTGGTGGGCTTTTTACATAATAGTAGCAATAACATAATTTCTTTCTTATCCCCAATAGTCCACTCTGTTGTCTTTATGGCTCTTCTTTGGCCAATCAATTTTTGTGACTTTTTTGTAGACTGTTACTTCCTTCTATGACAGGGGGCCATCCTCCCCCTGGGCCTGGCCCCATTTTAGGAATGCTTCCATATTTTGAGGAATCTAGGATCTTTTCCAGGATTGGGTACTTTTTTATCCTGGGTGTTGTGCACCTAGCTATCTTCTTCTGTTTTTGACCTACTTCTGTCCATGATATATGCTACATATATACAGTCTGTATATCAGTGTTGTCTTGGTAAGATTTTGTGAAAAACACAGTCCACCTCACAGAGGTACTCACTAAGACTTGAGGATGAATTAAATTTCAGCACTACTACTCTCCTTTGCTTGCTGACTTTTCATCTCTCCATTAGGACACGTCCAGTGGGACTCACCTGATTATGCTCCCAATCCCGCACATTAGAAATGTATATAATGCCTGTCTTTGTCCATTATTTCCAAGCGATTGGAAGCTCCACTATATTAATCTCAGAGTTAAACCAAATGTGGACCATAGGGGATATTTTAGTGCTGCTCCTGAAGGACTGGACAATATGCATGTCTTGTTACAAATCAAGAACTTCCAGATCCCAAACCTGTAGGAGGGTCATGGCTTCTTCTTGGTGCCTATGATTGAACACTGCTTTAACTCTAAGCTAAACCAAGATATAGCATATCTGAACCTCCTGGCTCTTATGTAAAGCTAGCCTATAGTAACAATTTCATACCCATATAAATTCGGGACCTCCTGGTGGTGGAATGAGGAAGTACAGGAGAGTATACAGAGGAAGAGGCTGGCGAAGAAGAAGTGGGATTCTGAAAGAGATGAAGAAAGTAGACATGAGTATAAGGAGATGAGACGCATGACAAAGAGAGAGTTGACAAAGGCTAAGGATAAGGTGTATGGAGAGTTGTATGAGAGATTGGACACTAAAGAGGGAGAAAAGTACCTGTACCGATTGGCTAGACAGAGGGACAGAGCTGGGAAAGATGTGCAGCAAGTAAGGGTGATAAAAGATAGTGAGGGAAAGGTACTCACAAGAGAGGAGAGTGTGTTGAGTAGATGGAAAGAGTATTTTGAGAGGCTGATGAATGAAGAGAATGAGAGAGAGAGAGAAGGTTGGATGATGTGGGCATAGTGAATCAGGAAGTGAAACAGATTAGCAAGGAGGAAGTGAGGACAGCTATGAAGAGGATGAAGAATGGAAAGGCTGTTGGCCCAGATGACATACCAATGGAAGCATGGAGGTGCTTAGGAGAAATGGCAGTGGAATTTTTAACTAGCTTGTTTAATGAAATTTTGGAAAGTCAAAGGATGCCTGAGGAGTGGAGAAAATGTGTTTTGGTAACTATCTTTAAGAATAAGGGTGATGTGCAGAGCTGTAGTACAGAGGGATAAAACTGATCAGTCACAGCTTGAAGTTATGGGAAAGAGTAATAGAAGCTAGGTTAAGAAGGGAGGTGATGATTAGTGATCAGCAGTATGGTTTCATGCCAGGAAAGAGCACTACAGATGCAATGTTTGCTCTGAGAGTGTTATTGGAGAAATACAGAGAAGGTCAGAAGGAGTTGCATTGTGTCTTTGTAGACTTGGAGAAAGCATATGACAGGGTGCCTAGAGAATAGTTGTTGTATTGTATGAGGAAGTCGGGAGTGGCAGAGAAGTATGTAAGAGTGGTACAGGATATGTACGAGGGTAGTGTGACAGTGGTGAGGACTGCAGTGGGAGTGACAGACCCGTTTAAGGTGGAGGTGGGATTACATCAAGGATCAGCTCTGAGTACTTTCTTATTTGCAGTGGTGATGGACAGGTTGACAGATGAGATCAGACAGGAGGCCCCGTGGACTATGATGTTTGCAGATGACATTGTGATCTGTAGTGAGAGTAGGGAACAGGTGGAGGAAACCCTGGAGAGGTGGAGATATGCTCTATTGAGAAGAGGAATGAAGGTCAGTAGGACTAAGACAGAATATATGTGTGTGAATGAGAGGGAGGATAGAGGAATGGTGAGGATGCAGGGAGTAGAGGTGGCGAAGGTGGATGAGTTTAAATACTTGGGCTCAACAGTTCAGAGTAATGGTGAGTGTGGAAGAGAGGTGAAGAAGAGAGTACAGGCAGGATGGAGTGGGTGGAGAAGAGTGTCAGGAGTGATTTGTGACATGAGTACCAGTAAGACTGAAAGGGAAGGTCTACAAGAGGGTAGTGAGACCAGCTATGTTGTATGGGTTGGAGACAGTGGCATTGACAAAAAGGCAGGAGTCAGAGCTGGATGTGGCAGAGTTAAAGATGTTAAGATTTGTACTGGGTGTGATGAGGGTGGACAGGATTAGGAATAAGTATATTAGAGGGTCAGCCCAGGTTGGAAGGTTTGGAGACATACCCAGAGAGGCAAGATTATGTTGGTTTGGACATGTGCTGAGGAGGGATGCTGGGTATATTGGGAAAAAGATGCTAAGGATGAAGCTGCCAGGTAACAGGAAAAGAGGAAGGCCTAAGATCAGGTTTCTGGATGTGGTGAGAGAGGACATGCAGGTGGTTGGTGTGACAGAGCAAGATGCAGAGGACAGGGAGAAATGGAAACAGATGATCCGCTGTGGCGACCCCTAACGGGAACAGCCGAAAGAAGAGGAAGAAGAAGAATAGCACAGAGCAGGGCATGTGCTTTAATGGCCGTGGACATCTCTCCTACATTGCAGGATATGCAGGTGTTATCTCTTTGACTGCTGCCTTGCTCTGTATCTACACTGGCATGTGTTGCAGGAATGCATTTTATTCCATATTTATTCATATACACTAAATAATCTGTGTAATAACCTTATGAAGGATTATCAGCAAATGGCAACAATAAGAAGGAAGAGGTTAAGACATTTGTACTTCTTGATTTAACACACAGATAATTAATGCAGCTAAACAAACCAGGGACTTGTACAGGTGTAAAATAAAAATAGCAGACTATGTCTAATAGATGAACAATGAGATGGTATTACTTCAAACAGTAGGTTATCCCTTATTTATAATATTTACAATAAGTGAAAAATAGCAGAAACAAAAGAAAAATAAGGAGAAAACTGAATGTGGGCTGGCAATCTAAAAGTCTTCTGGCAGGGTACCAAGGGAGAGACGGTCCTTATCAGCATACTCTCAGACAAGATCTCCGGTTTGTGTGACCCCATAGCAATTCTATTGAAATCTTACCATGTGTACATTAAGTACAGTCCAGCAGAGAATCTGCTTTAAGTCCATCTCGCCTATGCATATAGGTAGTGGTCCATACAGTACACTGCTCTCAGTCATACCTGTCAACCTCTTGGTGAAACAATCCTGGACAAAGCCTGACAGAAAGGTCCAAAAATAGGGACAGATTTTAAATATTCCTCTTATAAACTTAGAAAGCTGCTGGAGTAACAGGGTTTGTGTTAATATACATTTTCTGAAGGATTTGAAGTCTGAAATTCAAATGTATGCCATTATCTAATGACTTCAGTCCTCAGATCATCCCAGAAAGCCACAAATTTGAGGACCAGATCATAAATATGAGGCAAAAATCTGGACATTCTGTGAAAATCTGCACAGTTGAGAGGTATGCAGTGCACCTTTGCCACAGTCAGGCCATTAGAGTTAGTTAGATGGACTGCCATATCTATGGTCGCAATGTGTGGATCGCCACCTGGATCTCCAGTTTACCACTGGTCTTGTCAGCAGCACCAGGTTTCTATTTGTTGCAAGCCCTGGCTTGAGTGTGAAATGGTCAAAATAGCATCCTGGCTACTTAGGTATTTGTAGAAGCAGGAGCCAATGTTTGCAGTATGCCAGCCAGAGCTCCCAATCCTGTATGCAAAAGTTGTTTTAGATTGCCAGTCCAGTGTGCATTGGAGGGAGATCAGTTCATTGAGTTATGTCCTGACTGTTATAAGGTTATGGGTTAGGTGGAAAGGGCTCCTTTCATGTCTCATCTCTGGGGAGAAAGCCTGAGAAGAGTACCAGGACTGCTCCAGGATTGTCACCTCTTCTGTAGATATTTCTGGAGCCAAAAAGAAAAAATCCTGGGCTTCATCATCTTCCAGTGACCGCATAGCAAGAATTTCAAATCTTTTGTTTCTAGACTTGGTACTTAGATGTCCATTTTGCTTAAAGTCCTGTTAAGTATTCTCCTTCACATTTGTATAGCAAGCTGATTTCCTTTTTTACCCACAGGATGCTTAATTGGGGAAACCAAATGATATATTTTTCTTTTTTTTGAGGCATTATTGTTGAGAGGTCTTCCTGGCTGGTTTCTGCATCAGTGGTCGGCTGATTCTTTGTGGCTTTTTTCAAAAATTGCCCTGCGTCTGAGGGGCTGTATAATTGATGCTGTTGGCTGTTCTTAGTTACCACTAGGGTTGCAGGGAATCTCAAACTGACTATATAGCAGAGATCCCTGCAGGTGTGGAGGTAAGAGGCCATTAACTTATGCTTTGCAAAAAGAGCTGCACTGTAGTCCAGGGCAATCCCTATGGCATGCCATGATATTTGCAACTTGGGACCTTTTTGCTGAGCTTTCCTTAAGATGGCGTCACAGTCACTGTAGTCCATGCATTTAACTATAAAATGCCAAGGGACGTTAAGTTATTTGACCTGTGAGTTGATTCTTTGCACTCTTCCAATTCCAGAGCAGCGACCTTCTCCCAGTAATTTCCCCAGCTCTCTTTTGACAGAGCTAATAGGGTCTGGTGCTTCACTCAGTTTTCTAGGTCATCCACCTTGAGTTCCAGCCTTTGCAAGTGCACTTGTAGGTTGTGTATATTGTTAGAGTAGATAACAATGACAGATCTGTTCCTGAAACTCTGCTTGTTGCAGAATCAATGTGGTTGCTAATTGTTGTAACCATGATTTATTTATTTGTTTGACATTTGTTGACCGGGAATGTCTGACTCAGCCTGCGCCCTTTTTCAGCAGAGGCCTGTGGAGAAAAGCTCCACAAAGTATTACATGCACCATAAAAATGTTTACAAATAGTACAGTATACATGAGGTAGTATAAACATGCATTATAATGCTTGGATTCCCACGTGTAGCACGAGAGTTTAAAAGGTGTTATTTACAACAAAGGTAATAAAACAATAAGTTAAAGTCATCCATATATCTTCAATACATAAGGAATTCCCCATTTAGAGGGCAAGTAATGACAATTAAGTCAGAGTGCAAGAGTACAGAAAGTACTGCATATCAAATGCTAGTTCTTACAGGCGGCAACGGCATGTACATCAGTAGTCAGAAGCAGAGGGGAAGTTGATAGAGAGAGCAGGTGATAGAAAAAGGTTAAGTGTCAAGAGGGAAAAAAGGGGGGCTATGGGTAAAAGAGGGAAAATTAGAGATTATTCAATTTATAAATATGAGAGGAGAGTAGTAGTAGTTAGAATCAAGTGAAATCTGAGAAAGGGTAGTAAGCTAAGTGGGAAAAGAAGGGAGGGAGGCAGGTAAATATGAGGAGTGGAGACATTTAGTGAAAAATGTATTAGGAGTTACAGTTCTGTGTCTAGAGTTACGCATGAATTGAGAAGGAGCTGTATGCAAAGGGGGCCAGGTGACTAAGATCACAGTGGTTGTGTACAGGAGCAAGTCCAGGTAATAGTAAAGTAGACATTTTAAGGTGATTTTAAATGGGTGGGGCTGTGTGATAGATCTGATTGTTAAAGGTAGCTTATTCCAGTGGATAGAGGGAAGATAGTTATAGAAGGTTTCAACAATTGTTTTTTTTTTAGGTTTGTAAATGTCAAGGAGGTTTTTGGCTGGTGCTTCTAACTTTTCTGGTTGGGAGATAGTAATTTAAGATGCTGGAAATGTTAGGGCAGGAGGAGGGTTTGTAGAGGATGGAGTGGATGATATTAAGTTGAGAGAAAAGAAGTTGATTGGGGAACTAAAACTAGTTCAGTGTTTTCAAGGCCAGGCAGTGATGGGATTTAGGTTGAGTGTTGGCGGCAAATCTAGCTATTTTGTGATATGTATTTTCTATCTTATTCAGTAGTGTTGCTTGTAGGTTAGTGACGATTTGGGAGCCATAGAAGAGACAGGGAAGGAGATAAGAAAGAGAGAGTAACCATCTTGCCTCTGGTGTGAGATATCTTTTGTTACAGTATAGTAAGCCAAACTTTTGGTTAGTATCTTTGATACAGTAATTTATATGAAGGTCGAACTTTAGTTTATCATCAGTTATGACCTCTAGTAGTTTGGTATGGGATACAATATTGATGGTGGTGTTGTCTAATGAGGTGATGGTGAAGGCTGAGGTGTTATAACAGAGTGATTTAGGCAGAAATAGACGTAGTTTAGTTTTCTTAGCACTGAGTAGCCAGATCTCAGTATTTGTGAAAGTTTCATGGGTTTTGAAAAGCAGGTCTGAGAAATAATCAGAGGAGGTGATGACTGTAGAATCATCCACGTATTGGATAAGAGTTGAGTTGGGGCAGGATTTATAAAGATTATTAGTAAAAATAATAAATTACAACCGGTCAGTAATCCAAAAGCTTTAAAGTATTGAGCTCTTTCCCTCTGACGTCTTGGCCGTAGCTTGCAAGGCTCCTTGAAGGCTACAGCCGAGATGTCAGAGGGAAAGAGCTCAAGACATTAAAGCTTTTAGATTACTGACCGGTTGTAATTTATTATTTTTTGGGGCTTGGTAGCTGCTATTATTAGTAAAAATGTTGAATAGAAGAGGTCCTAAGATGGAGCCTTGCGGCATACCTGTGGTGATTGGTAGAGGAGGGGACAGTGTAGCAAGCCATCTAACAGATTGTTGCCTATTGGACAGGTAGCTGCTGAACCAGGAGATAGTGGATGGGGACAGATTATGTTCTGATAGTTTAGAAATGAGCAAAGGATGAGACACATATCGAATGCCTTGGATACGTCCAGGAATAGGCAAGAGACTAGTCAGTTATTGTCTCTGGATTGTGCAACTGAATTAGTAAAAGTGATGAGAGTGGTGGAAGTACTATGGTTCGGTCAAAAAAACATGCTGAGTGGGTGTTAAAAGGTTTTCTAGTAATAGGTGGCATAGTAATTGTGTATGGACACATTTCCATGATTTTTGAGAGTGGAGAGAGAATAGCTGTAGGCCTAAAATTGGACATTTCTGTAGATTTTCCTCCTTTATGGATGGGGATAGTATAGAACATTTTCCAGATGGATGGAAAAGTACATTCAGACAGTGAGTGATTTATAAGAATAGATATAGGGCATGCAATGGAACAAGCGGCTATTTTTAGGAAGTATGGTGGCAAGTTGTCAGCAGAAGGAGAGCATGAGTTTAGGTTCTGAAGAAGTTTTGTGATATATGCAGCTGATACAGGTTGAAGAGTAAAAAGTGTTTTTTGGGGGACTGGGCTGCTTTTCAGAGTGAGGGCTAGATGAATCAGAAGCAAGGGTAGAGAGCTAGAAGGTAGTAATTTACTGATGGTGTTGATGAAAAAGGAATTGAACTGAGTGGCTATTTCTGTGGGAGACAGGTTAGGGTCAGGGTTGGGAGATGGTAGGTTACCTGGATGTAAAATGTGGTTAATTGACTTCCAGAAGTCCCTAGGGTTATTATTATGATTAGAGGTGGAAGTTTCTTTTATCAGATTCTATCTTTTTTTTAGTTTTGTTTCCAAGTTCTTTATATTCTTGTAAGTCTGAAGGAGATTTTGATTTAGTCCATTTTTTCCACACTAGATCTCTAACATGGAAAGAGGAATGAGTGGTATTGGTAAGACAAGGGGAAATTTGAGATTTAACTCTTGTTCAAAGAGGGGTGAGAGTGTTGAGAATATTTAAGAAAGTTGAACTGAAGTGTAGAACAGCATCATTAAGAGGCAGTGAGTGAAGACCAGTTAATGGAGGATAGGAGGCTATTTAAGTATTCTGGGTTGAAGTTGGTCAGATTATGGAAAGTTTTATATTTGTGAGTACTAGTAGTATGGGAGGTGTATCTAAGTACTCAGATGGGCTCATGGTCGCAAAGAGAGTCAGACAGTGATTCGGGTTTATGGTGTTTATTGGGATGAGATACTAGTATCCAGTCGATAATTGAGTGCCAGTTTGAGAGTTTATTTAGGTGGGTTGGAGTTGAGATGACCTGTGTGAAGCCATAAAGGTACATACTTTGACAAGGGGAGTCTATTTTAAAGGGATGCCAATTTATGTTGATGTCACCTAAGATGTATATGACGACAACAGTTAAGGTAAGGTATTTGCTGAGAATTACATTTACTGACAGAATTTCATCAGAGGGGAAGAGAGGTAGAAAGGTGTTAGAGGAGGTTACTGTGAGATGGTCAGGGTAAAGGATAGCTACTCCTCCACCTTTTCTATATATTCTATCCAGACATAGTATGTTATAGCCAGGTGGGAGAATTTCTTTATCTGAATAATGTGGTTTGAGTCAGGTCACTGTGACAATAAGTAGGTCTGGGGAGTGCAGTTCTATGCATGCATGTAATTCTGGATTTTTATTCAGAATGCTATGGATATTTAGAGCATAAAGCTTCAGGTGCTTATTAGTTAGGGTGGAATTATAGTTTGGAGTGGGGTTGCAGTGGGTGTTGGCAGATGAAGGGGGTCCAAGGTTAGGTTGAATGTCACCAGACTTTAACAGAGTAGTGACTAGTAGGAAGGAAATCTGGTGAAACAGAAGTAGGAGTGTTTTTTTTTTATTTTAGTTTTGTATGAAATGTTGGCACAATGCAGAAATTTAGTAGGGTGTGCAGGAGAATTGGATGAGCGAGTAGAGAGGGAGATACAGCAAAGCAGTCTGAGTTGAATGAGGGTTGAGAGGTTACAGTACAGGTAGGAGACAGTTGTTGTGGGTTGAGTCTATGTTCAATTAAAGTAATGTAGTATAATATGGAAAGTAAGTATAGGAAGAATGCAGGGACAGACATTGGTTGGTTGAAAGGTAATGGGGAGGAGGGTAGTGAAAAAAGTGTAGATGAATGTATTGTTCTAATGGGAAATAGGGGGAGTGACCCGGTGGAGGGTGGGGCAACTGGTTAACTATAAAGGAAATTATGTGAGGGGTGGGTGGGAATAGGGGGTTAGGGAGAGGGTGAATGGAGTGGGCTGAGCCAAGGAGCTCAATTCAGAACAGACAACACTGTTAATGTTAGTGAGTCAGGAGAGACCCAAGATTACCTAAATACAAAGAAAGATTTAAAGTCCTGCAAGGAAAATGCAGGTGGGGTGGAGGTCCTAGAGTGTGAGCCTCTGCTAGGACTGAACAAAGTTACAGGAACACAAAGATATTTAAGTGTAAACCTACACTGGGTGCTTGTAAGACACCAGAAAGCTGAAACTTTTACAGCAATAAGCTGAAACTTTTAAAGTGTCCTGTTAAACTACGTGGCAGCTTGCAGATAGATCCAGTGAACAGGTATCAGCATACTGTTGCAGTTTAACTCTAGTGTAATTAGCCACTAGGTAGACTGACTGCAAATGAAAAAGAGAAAATAAGCACATAAAGCTGCAGTTCCTTAGTAAAGAGGGTCAGGATGGATCAATTAAGGAAGGGGGAAACTCTGTTCTTTGTTCTTAAAAAATAGTTCAATGATTACATCAGTTGAGAGGTTTTGCCTGTTATGCCAATATCTGACCAACAATCCTTACCTGAGCATGTACCTAGCAGTAAAACAGGTGTACTTAAACAGTATTAGATGTAATTCTTGCAGCACAGTAGTTATACATTCATAATCAAGGCTCTTTTAACCACCAGATGCAGTTATATGAAAATTATCTGGCAGTTGCTTCACTTTCTTATTCAACTAACCACCAGTGCTGCATTGATTTTTTACAGTGTATGTAACTATACACTAGCACTGTGTTTCCACACTGTAATGTTCTAAAGTTCTCTTATTTCAGTTTCCTACAGAAATACTCAGGTAAGTATAGCTCCATTCTTAATACAAGTTAAAATGGAATAACATTAGAGTTCTGCCAGCATTCCACATGGTACTTACAAACAATAATAAAGTTTATAAGCATGAGAGACTAAATTCCCAATAACAGCATACAAAACATGGTATGTAGCAGTCACTAGTGTTTTTAACTTATATTCTGTGCAATAAAAGACAAGACAATGTACTTACATTTAGAGGCATGCACACATCTAGGATACCACTGTAGTTAAATCTAGCAGAGAAGATTTGAGATTTAAAAGATGGCTCCAAGCTATGCAAGTAGGGTAAAAACAACTTCTGATCTGCTATTAGTGGGAAGACAAATAAGGAGTGTTAGTGTGGGAGCCAATGAAATGCTAAGGAGAGCCTATGGAGGAGGGTTTGAACCTCATGAGCCAAGGAACTCAATTCAGATTAGACAACACTGTTAATGGGAGTGATTCACACAAAGATATTTAAGTGTAAACCTACACTGGGTGCTTGTAAGACACCACAAAGCTGTAACTTTTAAAGTGTCCTGTTAAACGTTGAGGTAGCTTGCAGATAGGTCTAGTAAACAGGTGTCAGCACATTGCTGTGGGTTAACTCTAGTGAAAGTAGCCTCAAGGTAGATTGAATTTGGAGGCATGCACACATCTAGGACACCACAGTAGTTAAATCTAGCAGGGAAGATTTGAGATATTGATTTGATTCATGTTTAGCCATGGTAAGTTTAATTTGCTAGACATCCATTGTGGTCTGTTGTAGTCAGTTAGATAGAGATTCCGGGGAAAACTGGATCGCTTATAGCTTGTTGTTTTTCCAGTCATGGGGATATTGATAGGCCAGGCTGCCAAGCATGTGGCAAAGTATATAAATTGGTCCCAGCTGTAAACTGCTCCCCTGTATCTTCTTTAATGCTTTCCCAAATAGCTAGAAGAGTGCATTACTGTGAGAAAAAGGAAAGAAAATGCCCAGAATTGCTGAAATTATATTTAAACAGGGATGCTGGCAGTGGAGTATAAAGCAGTTATTCTCTCGCCATGGATGGCACCGTGCCCCAGCTTCCATATAGACTTTTGAATGATTCCTACCCATCTTATTCCAGTCCCTGACAAACAATCCATGTGTGTGTGTGTGTGTGTGTGTGTGTGTGTGTGTGTGTGTGTGTGTGTGTGTGTCTCTCTTTGTGTGTATATATATATATATATATATATATCAAAGTATATTAAAAATAAAATCAGATAAATTGTAGATAAATTGTAATTAATTTTAAATATGTATAACGGTTATGATTTTTTAAATGCATTTTTTATATAGGTCACATGTTTGTCAGCTATGATGTCACATGACTTTTTGTGGTGTATTTAAGGAAGGAATTTTTCAAGCATTTTATATTCTGAAGAAGTCCAATCAGTTGTATGGGTGAAAGCTCTTAATTTGCATATTAAATTGTTGTGGTGTCTTTATACCATTTGTAATTTTTATTTTGTTTAATAGCTTCAGATCTACCTATTTCACAGAAGCTCTGCCTTCAGACTTGTTACATTGTTTCTTCCCACAGCTTCTTGGCAGATCATCTGAGAAGTCAAACCCCAAACCTGACTGATGAAAGCTGGAGTCTCTGATATTCACAGAGTGATGGTAAAGTGGGGAATCTTGGACTCTGGTGTGTTTTCTTCAGTCCTGGACCCCCCTTCAGTAAGCCTGTGCTCTGAACACCCTTGTAGTAAAACCTTGGCAGTGAATGCCTTCTCAGTTCAATGGAGCACAGGGCTGTTTTATGATTTATCATTTCCTCTACCACAGAGGGTTCTAAAATGAAGATAAAAAAGGATATGTCTAATCTGGATCCCCCTTTTAACCAAGGCAACCCTAGTTTTCTAGTAAAGTTAAACAAAGAGTAATCCTAGCCCTTGGTTGCCTATTACTTTAGCATTCCTGTTAAGCATTATGAAAGACACTGCAGCAGTGATGTTCATTATTACTAAAGTACAGTTGTGTGATAATACTTAGCAGTACATACAAGGATCACTGCTGCAGTATAAGCTCCCTTCCACCTAACCCTAACACCATATCATCACTATTATATAGGTTTCTGAAGAAGATCACAATGAAGAATCCTCCCAGTCTCTTCCTCTGGTGTTTGGCCCAGCTGGGGGCCTTTACATCTTAACATGGCAAAGTTAAAGCCCCTTTGACAGGCTTGATTGGCACAGATATTATTGACTTCATAACCAAAAAAAACATTGAAACAGATTTTTCTCTATTGTCTGCACAGCTTCCTACTGATCATTGATTTGTAGAGGAGATAGGTGCCACTCTGGTGATATTCAAATCTCATCAAATTAGACTGCATGAGCAACATCTGCCTTTAACTCTTTCAGAGAGATACAGGTTAACAGATATATCCTCCATCTGCTTGCCAAGATGATAAAATCAATATTGGTTCATTAATATCACACTTCTTTCTCTATAGGTAATACTTTTATTCAGTAAGCTAACCTACATATGTAAATGCATCCATCCATCCACAACCCCCTTTTCCCATTTCTGCACATAGGGTCGGGGTGTCACTTCAACAGTATGTATTTATGTATGTATGGAAATGCATTAATATATGTATAGGTTCATAGCTTCATAGGGTCATACTAGGCTATCTGCCCTATGGCATTTACAAGCCTAGCCAGAGTTTCGCCACCCCTTGGAATGAGTTTACTGTGCCCTTTGTAAGGTTGTGTTTACTGTGCCTCTGTCTAGTAGTGACACAGAAGTAATCCCTGGGGTAAACCTATGATCTCCCATCCACTCGTCAAGATTTTTCTTGAAGAGAGTCAGTGATGGGCTCTGCCTGACATGGACTGGGATTTCCAGAGTGAAGGGAGCCTCTGGGTTATGAATCTGTCCCTCCAGCATGTCCTATTTATTTCTGTGCTGAGGATCAAGTCACTCAATCACGTAGCTCTAAGGGATTTGGATTTTCTGAGGTGGAGCATGTCCATTAATTCAGGGTTGGACATGGCTTTGTATGTCAGGCATAGATCGCCTCTGAGTAGGCGGTGTGCAACTGAGTAGAGCTGGAGTTTCTTTAGCCGAGCAGCATATGGCATCTGTTTGAGTCCCTTGATCCTCTTAGTGAGGTACTTCTGGGGTCTTTCTAGTTGCTGCAGGTGTCGGGTAAAGTACATCCCAAATGGGGCATTGTACTCAATTATAGGCCTGATGAGGGATGAGTAAAGGGGCACAATGGCCTCCCTTGATCTAGATGTGAATCCTTTCATGATAAGGTGGGCTATATAGAAGGTCTTCCTAACCACTTTGGCAATGTGGTTGTCAAAGGAGAGGTTACTATCAACTTGGGTCCCCAGGTCCCTAATTACTTCTTCTGTACTTAATGGATTACCACCTATGTGGTAATTTGTGGGCACTTTGTTTTTGCCAAAGGGTACAACTATACACTTTCTGGCGTTTGGTTTAAGGCCATGGCTCTGGCACCAGTTATTCATCTCTATGAGACCCTTTTGGAGGATGCTTGTGTCAGCTGGAGAGTCAATTATGGTGCCCAGTTTGCAGTCATCTGCGAACTTGGTCAGCCACAGTCCTCCCGTGTTAGCCTGTACCTCAGAAAAATATATTCCGAATAAGAGAGGTCCCAGGACTGAGCCCTGTGGGATGCCACTTGTAACTGGTTTAGAGTCTGACATGGCTCCAGCAATTCTGACCATGTGGGTTCTGTCCTTGAGCCAGTTTGCAACCCATCTTATGACATAGGGGTTTATATTTAGGCTGGAGAGTTTGTCTATGATGCCCGAGTGGGGTATTGTGTCAAAGGCTTTTGCGAGGTCTAGGTAGGTTGTGTGGACCACCTTACCCTCATCAATGGCCTTGGTGACTGTTTCAAAGAAATCTACCAGGTTCAGGAGGCAGAATCTGCCCTTGACAAAGCCAAATTGGGTAGGATCCAGTGTCTGTAGGTCCCCAATGTCATTGTTTATGAGCTCCATAAAGATCCTCTCCATAGCTTTGCAGACCAGGCTAGTCAGGCTTGTGAGGCGGTAGTTTCCAGGGTCCATAGAGGAGCTTCCTTTGTGGAGTGGGACTACTGTTGCTGTACGCCATTCTTTGGGTACATATCCTGTAGTAAGGCTAAGATTGAATAGCAGCTTTATGTGAGGGTATAGCTCTTCTTGGAGTTCATGTAGCATGCAGCCCGGGACACCGTCCGGTCCCATTGATGCTGTGTTTTTTGCTTTGGAGAGGGCGGCTCTCACCTGGGCATCTGTGATGTCAGGGAGGCAACACTCTTCTGGGATAGATATTTGTCCTTTGGGGGGGGGGGAGTTTGCACAGAACCTGTCTGCCAGGATGTTGGCAATGTCTGAGGGTTCAGTGTATTTTTTGTTATTATGGACTAACTCTGAGCATATCTGGGAGTTGCCACCCAGGTTTCTAACATAACTAAAGAAAGCCTTATGATTATCTTTTGTTGCTTGTGCAATTTTTCTCTCGAAAATGGCCTTGGATGCTTTTATGAGTGATTGTAGTTTTTTGCTAGTACTGAGCAGAGATGCCTTCCCTTTTAGGGATTTTGCTCTCTCATGTAGTAGCTTCCTCCTTCTGTTGTATAGCTTATTTATGGCTGGGGTCCACCAGACAGGACGCCTGCCTTTGGGGGAATGGGTCTTGGTTTTATTTGGGATTGCATGATTCATGCATTCCTGAAGGTGTCCATAGAATGCATTTATAAAGGATTCAGCAGATAGGGCCATGGTTTCCACTGGCCTGGGGGTCTTGAAGGATTCCACTTTGGTTTTAAGAAGTGTGAAGTTAGCTTTTGAGAAGTTCTTCACTGTGGTCTTTTGTGCTGGGGGTGGGGGCGGGATGTGGATTTCTAGTGAGATTAATTTATGGTTCGATCTTACCAATGAGGGGTATACTTCTGGTATGGAACATTGTGTTCCCATGTTGGTGATGATCAGATCTAGTATGTTTTTCCCTCTTGTGGGAGTGTTGACCAATTGTTCCATAGCATTTGAGTTTATGAATTCTTGGAACCCCTGGGCTAGGGTGTTGGGGCTTGAGTAATGCTCCCAGTCTATGTTTGGATAGATGAAGTCCCCCAATATGATGGTGTTTGGAGAGACCTTCATATTCTCCAGTGTCTTCAGGAAGGCCGAGTGGGGTTCCTGAGTTTAAGAGGGTGGTCTGTAGCATACTACAAACTGAAAGGCAGTTTTGCCCACTGTTAGTTGCACATGGATGGTCTCTGATGCTTCGTGTAATGCCACTAACCTAGAGGTGTGGGTGTCCTTGATGAATATGGATACTCCCCGTCCTTTTGTGGTTTGGTCTGAGTTTTGGGGCCGAAAAGCATGATATGAGGTATAACCTGGTAGTACTGGGGTGCTCTCGGGAGCCTTAAACCAGGTTTCTGTCACTGCACAGACATCAATGTTCTCCATACTGAGGAGGGCTTCAAGAGCGTGCATCTTGAGGTTTAGACTTCTGGCATTGAGCAGCATTACCCTTAGTTTCTTTCTACTTGTGTTGTCTAAGGAGGTGGGTTTGTCTTTTGAGCCTTGCCTAAAAAAGGCACTATGTGGGTGGCAAGAGCCTTTGCCAATATCCGAAAACCCAGGGGTGACAGGTGCAAGCCGTCCCTTGCGAAGAAACGTGACTTGTCGAGCATGTCATCCCGGGCAGACAGATACTGGATCCCCTTTGAATGACACCAATACTTAAGTCAATTGTTGAACTTGATCATTTTGTCTTTATACTGAGGCATCATTCTTGGTGAGGGTAAGATGCTGCTCAAGGTCAGGGTCATACCGGCCTGGGCTACGTGATCAGAGAGCTCCTCTATGTCTCTTTTCATGTAGTCCAGGGAGGTACGTCTCAGGTCATTCACACCAGCATGGACAATGACTGAGTCATATTTGTACTTGCTGTGGAGTTACCTGAGTGCTTGTGTTATGTGGCGGATTCTAGCGCCCGACAGGCAGCTCACTGTGACCTTTTCTTTGTTCAGCCTGGTAAGCGGGACGTCAGTGTGTCTGACTATAGAGTCACCTATTACAAGTGTATCAGGTATGTTGTTGAGCCTTAAGGGCTGTGGCTGTTTGGCACACTGACTTTGTGAGCTATGTGTTGCCTGTGTTTTATTTTGAGGTGGCGGTCACTTGGGTGTCTGCTTTGGAGGTCTCTGCTGTTTTGGCAGATTTTTATTTAGAGCCTCCGAGTATGTTTTTGTGTGTTTATGTGTTTGGTCTGCAGTTGTGGTAGGACTATGTGAGACTGGATTTGTGGTGTGTGTGGTTACCTTCCCCTCCTGACTGGTAATGTTAGTACTGAGTCAAGAGAGCTCAGCCTGCAGTTTGGCTATATGGTTGCATCTTTCACATATATTTGTACTTGGGAGGAGGAGAGGGTTGTCTGTGTACATGAGGCAGTTGTAACATTGCCTCGAGATTCCCAGATTCACCAGCTGGATTGGAGAGGAAACCAGTAGCTGACCTTTGGACATGCTAGAATAGTATAGGGAACTCCTTTGCAACTGAATCAGAAAGGACCAATAGGGGATAAAGTACTCTAGGGGAGTATATGAGGATGTAGTGCTTATTTAGATTATTAGTGCTTAATTTATAGAAATTGCTTATATGAGCAAGTGCAGGGTTTTAGGTTTAGAATAGAGTGTTTAATTTGAGAGTTAGAGCAGTTCCAAGGGAAAAAGTGAAGAGTAGACTTTGTGAAGCCAGGAATAGTTAAACCCGATTAACCAGCGCTGCCTGATGTGCAAAATCGTGCAAAGCCACGCTAAGCAATTTTTATACCAGGGAGAACAAAAGGATAGAAATTAGCCCAATATGGCCAATGAGCTACAAGTTGCAGGGCTGGGACCACTCGTACAGGGACAGATAGGCTGCTCAGAGTTCCCTCTCTCACAGTGAACAAGGAAGCCACCTAACTATTCAAGTATGATATGGGCAACACAGGAACCTTAACCACAGTCCTGGATTCAGCAAAGCCTGAAAACCAGACTAGACTAGTACAGAAAGGCGGGAAAGCAGGGAGATTATTTTTGTATTTTTTCTTTTTTCACAGATAACAGAAATGCAGCAACTTAAATAACTCTAAATACACAGAGGAGGCTAGTGCACTTGAGTGTGTAGCCTACAACTATGTTACAGATATACAAGCAAAAACGACAAACAGTAACTTTTTAAAGTGCAACAATAAATTTTAAGTACAGTAAGCAATGCAGATATCAGTAGGGTTCCACAGAAGCACTGAATAACCGCTTTTTCAGCGGAATTAGCGTTTCAGGGATACAACAAGAAAGAATCAATACTTAACCATTTCCAAAGTCTCTCTCTGTCTCTCGGCCGCTTGTAGGACTCTGCAGGGCACCACGAGGAGCTTTGCTGAGCTGTATACAAGCACAAAAACTGCGCTAAGTGATTTTTATACCAGGGAGAACAAAAGGATAGAAATTAGCCCAATATGGCCAATGAGCTACAATTAAAATTAAAATACGTTTGACATACCAACTTTGATAATACAATATCAGTAATTCTCTAACACATTTTTTGGTTTGGTAGGAGTATACAAATAAACCAGAGTTGCTATGCTACTCATATGAACCTTTTGACTGAATTTTATTAGCAGTGCTACTGACTTACATTCCCAAATCTAGTATGCAATTTATGATTGTTTTAAATATTTCATCGCACTCAGTATTGATTTACAGTCTTCAGGCATTTATTTTATAACTCAGATTGACTTTAAATCCGTATATGTATTACTCCCATCTGTATCTATGTGCATTATGTTAACCTACTTTCAAGTTGGTTACATCTTGTGTCTTTACTATGTGGCCTGGGTCATGGCTGAAAATCACCCTTATAGGTTCATAGGTTGGTACTGGGCTATCTACCTGAAGGCATATATTAGCCCAGCCACGTTGTGCGGTATTCACCACCCCTTTAGTAGCTCCCTAGACCCTTGTACTTGCAGCTAGTACCCTTGGATAAGTTCATTTTCCAGCTTAACAAATTCAGAACAAATGCATCCCTTATCATTCCTGTCTTACATAAATTTCTTTCCAGAATTTTAAGACCAATTCTTTTCCAACTGGATGGCCTGGTTTGCGGCCCACTTGGCTATCCTATGAGCTGTTCGGTTCTCAGAATTATGCCAGTCCCTGAGACACATTTCAAGTATTCTTTCTCTGTCTATCTCTGTCACTCTCTATTGCTGCAGAGTAGCCCAGCAGCTGCAGGAATCATAAACCTGAAAGGGAAAATACAACATCTAGCTGTTCATAGACTGTTGTTAGTCCATTGTTAATGACATCAGCACAGTATATTGGAGGTCTTGGGTATGAGTCCCAAATAAGAGCTAATTTTATCTTTTCATAGCTATGACTGTAATAGTGCCTAAACAAAGGGCTTTGTCTGTATTTGTCTGTGCGTGTTTGAAATTTGACCAGTAGCTGAAGGTTAATTTTTCAAATGAACCTTCCCAGGCAGCACAGCCTTCTACCTAGAAGGTGAATAGCACAGACACTTCTGATCGAGTTCTAGATCTTTTGGACCTATGCATACCTGTTACAGTTAAATTAGCATGTCTTTTGAGAGAGTATTTTCCTTATAGGTCTGGGAATCAGCAGCAACTTTTGCATGATCTTCATTATGAGATCCTTTTAAATGTGTTCCTAGTACAGATGGCTGTTTTCTTGCATTTAGAAGAGGTAATGTTAATGGAAATGACTGTGTGCTCTTTTAGGTCTATTTGCTCTGAATGGAAACATAGCAGATATAAAGTAATTCCTCTTCCTAATTTTTGAAAGTTGCTGCAGAATGTGTAATTGTTATTGAAAGTATTTTACCTGAAAATATAAAATGTATTTATTTAATAATGTTGGCTTGTTTTATTTCATTTTCTCCAGGTGGCAGTGATTGCACTCTGTCTATTTTATTATACATACTATGTCCAACATTTCATTTTGGCCCTGGATGTTATTGATCGTTTTCAAAGAGTCTACTTCCAGGAATATGTGGATCTCCAATTTCTTTCATTCTGGAGCAAGGTAAAAGCAAACTCCAAAAACATGCAGCATATAAAAGTAATATCATTTTGCAATATCTTTTTGTTTCTCCATTGAGCTATAGTGGATATAAAAAGTGTACACACCCCTGTTAAAATGCCAGGTTTTTGTGATATAAAAAAATGAAACAACAATAAATCATTTCAAAACATTTCCCATCTTTAATGTGACCTATAACCTGTACAATTCAATTGAAAAACAAACAGATCTGTTAGGGGAAAAAATATAAAAAATAAAAAAGCGTACAATAAGCTAGTTGCATAAGTGTGCACACCCTTAAACTAATACTTTGTTGTGTGTGCACACCCGTAAACTAATACTTTGTTGAAGCACCTTTTGATTTAATTACAGCATTCAGTCTTCTTGGGTACACACCTGCCATTAATTAAAGAGACTCTGATCAACCCAAATAAAGTTTAGCTGTCCTGGTAGGATTTTCCTGACATTTACTTAGTTGCCTGCTACAGCAAAAGCCATGGTTCACAGAAAGCTTACAAAGCATCAAAGGGATCTCATTGTTGAAAGGTATCACTCAGGAGAAGGGTACAAAAATTTTTCCAAGACATTGGATATACAATGGAACACAGTGAAGGGAGTCATCAAAAAGTGAAAAAAATATGGGACAACAGTGATGTTTCAATGAACTAGATGTCCCAACAAAATTGATGAAAAGACAAGATGAAAACTGGTCAGGGAGGCTGCCAAGAGACCTACAGAAACACTGAAGGAGCTGAAGGAATTTCTAGCAAGTACTAGTTGTGTACTACCCATATTCTCCATATGTTTGGACTGTGGGGTAGGGTTGCAAGACTTAAGCCTTTTATTAGACAGAAAAAACATCAAGGCCCGGCTAAAATTTGCAAAACAATACATCAAGTCTCTCAAAAGCATGTGGGAAAATGTGTTAGGGTATGATGAGATCAAGGTTGAACTTTTTGGCTACAATTTCAAAAGCTACATTTGGCGCAAAAACAACACTTTGCATCACCAAAAGAACACCATCCCGACAGTGAAGCATGGTGGTGGCAGTATCATGCTTTGGGGTTGCTCTTCTTCAATTGAAAGTGGGGCTTTATTCAAGATGGAGGGAATTATGAATAGTTCCAAATACCAGTCACTTTTGGCCCAAAACCTTCAGGCGTCTTGCTGGAAAGCTGAATATGAAGAGGAATTTCACCTTTCAGTATGACAATGACCCCAAGCATACATTCAAATCAACAAAAGAATGGCTTCACTAGAAGAAAATTAAAGTTTTGCAATAGCCCAGTCAGAGCCCAGATCTAAATCCAATAGAAAATATGTGGGGTGACCTGAAGAGGGCTGTGCACAAGCGATGCCCTTGCAATCTGACAGATTTAGAGTGCTTTTGCAAGGAACAGTGGGCAAATATTGCCAAGTCAAGATATGCCATGCTGATAGACTCCTAACCTTTATGTGTGTGTATATTTAAAACATGAAAATACAACAAAAACTACACATTTTAATTGAAAATAGGTGGGGGATATGCCCCCCACACCCCCCCTAACTATATATATCAACTCCAGGGCGCACAACATTGGGGAGAGGGGCAACTCCCAGGTTTTTGCCTTGAATACTGGTTGTCAACCAAATGAGCTGTCGACCAAATGAATGTCGATCAAATGGTCTGTCTATCATATGAAGTAGACCCATATATATATATATATATATATATATATATATATATATATATATATATATATTTCCATATAAAATAGATAATATAAACAGTGACAGACTACACATACACATGCAGGTGTACACACACACACACACCCCATACTGGTTTTGAAGGTATTAAATCAATTACACACACACACACACACACACACACACACACACACACACACACACACACACATATATGTAGTACATTCTGTAGCACATTTCGATTAAATCCCATACCTTCTTGTTCCATGCTGTGGCAAATTCAACACAGCAGTGAAACAATCCTTGCTGTTGTTATTTTAGCTAGTTCTTCATGGCCATTCTTGAGATATCACTAGTACTTGTCACAGTGGATCATGTCATTGTGATCAAGTGCATACCTCTCAACCATATTGAATTACTCAGTTTTTACCAAGTTTTGGGGTCCAAATGAAGGGGCGCCATGAATCCGAGTGGCACCCCTTCATTTCTGATTTTTTTTTTCATTTATTTTTTTAATGTTTTCAAATACCACGCTGTCGGGGCTGACATCATCACGTGTGCGATGATGTCAGCTCCATCAGGGCTACCAGCCAGTCGGAATTGACCTCAAGGAGCTCACATTTCTTTCCGGCTGGTCTGGCTGCAAGTGCGAGTAGGAAATCTGTATTGCAGCCATTTTAACAGCAACAGTAGCACTCCAGCTCATTTTGGATTACAGTCATTCGATTTAACAGCAACAGCACTCC
This sequence comes from Protopterus annectens, assembly GCF_019279795.1. NCBI lineage: Eukaryota > Metazoa > Chordata > Ceratodontiformes > Protopteridae > Protopterus > Protopterus annectens. The sequence goes on from NC_056731.1 coordinate 488,639,740, forward strand.
TCTCCAGCTCATTTTGAAATGCATGAACAGCCACGCTCATTTTGGATTACAGGGAGCCATTTGATTTGGACGCTTAACAGCAACAGCACTCCAGCTCATTTTGAAATGCATGAACAGCTCGTTTTGGATTATAGGGAGCCATTTGATTTGGATGCTCATTTTGGAATTAATGCAAACAGGTTTGAATCAACCAAATCAGTGTGTGTGTGTGTGTGTGTGTGTGTGTGTGTGTGTGTGTGTGTGTGTGTGTGTGGGTGTGTTGGGGATAATTGAATGTTACCAGTTATAGCTTTACAAAGAACTGGAATATGCAATGCAATGTTATAATATGTCTTTTGTTCTTTTAGGTGGTTCAGGTCAGAATACTTCATAAATATTGTCCAGAATGCTTACATTACATTCCTAATTTATATTTTGAAAACTTTTTCAGGTACATTACTGCAGATATTGCCATTCTGAATCATTAAAGTAATTAAATATTAAATGAATTGCTAGATTAATTGATCTATATCAGACAGATATAAGGAAGAAATTAATAGGAATATACAAGTAGCTGGCACCTTCTATACGCACTGACCGCTTTTACATTCTCCATGTTATTTACTTTTTTTTTAACAATGGGTTGAAGGCATTTGTTCTCATCCTCCACAATTGCCTAAGGTCTGTCTATATAACTATATATAGATGTGTTTCTTACCGGAATATTAAATTTGATTTAAGATTAGTATAAGAATCAGATTTACAAATACATTAAAGACAGCAAAGTATACTTCCTATTTGCATTGTAACAGGCACTCTTGAAACCACATCCTAAAGCCTTCTCTGAAATGTAGTGGCCCAAAGAAATGGAAAACAGAACCTGCTGTATGCTGGTGCCATCCTGCTGGTCATTGTTTCTTAAGGCCCACCAATGCAGAAATATAGTAAAAAGTGATTTCACTGGCCTCACTATGCTACAAATACCAGTTCCAACTTGTTTCTACCCATCTGTGTGAACCATTTGAGCATGTCATTTCCTCAGCTGCTAGAGTCCGACAATACTAGGTATCAGTTCCAGCCCTCCCCATAGAAGGAATGCAGTGAGAGCTATGGTGAGAAGTGACAACTGAATTCACTAAATGATAGCCTTTAAGTTTCAGTCTTCCTATTTTTTAGGAAACTGCTGATTTGGCATGGTGGAATGTTGCTCTGATTGTAGTGCATAGGGTCCTGGGTTCAAGACTTGCCAGTGAAATGCATGGTGGTAACACAACATTTTATTCTAGCAGCTTTCCAAAATTATACAAGCAATGGTTAAATTGTCTCCCAGGTACGTCCCTAGCCACCACCACTTGTGAGCTTTGTCCAGGTTTTTTGTTCTAAGTGCGAGAAGCTGTGCAAGATGCCACACTACTGTCATTCTATTTATAGTGTGAGTGTTGAAGTAGACTTTTATGATGGAAATGTTCTGAATTGGGCAGTTTTGTCATTATTGATTCATGCATTTTGTTTCATTGCCTACAGTACAGCCTACTGGAAAAATTTTCAAACAATACATTTAAAATGCACTCTAACAAGTGTGTTGCATTATACAACGTATATAACTTAAAGTCAGGAAGGTGCATCAAAGAAAAGAACACATATATGTTTCTTGTTTGTGTGCAAGGGGCCAGTGATTTGAAAGCCCGAAGGTAATCTTTATCCTCCACTGGCCAGATGCATTTTCTTTGGATATGGTGTGGGTTTCAGTGCTATTTCAATGAATGTGAGTTTCAAGGGCAGAGAAGTTTTAATGCCAAGTCTATTTTCATTGAGACAGTATTGCTTTGTTTAGCAGATGTCAAAATAAAATACAAATAATCACTGTAGAAGTAAAGCAGTATGCACACATTAGTGTTTATGGTAAATGGGGCAAAATCACCAGGTAATGGGACATTAGAATGGCTGCAGGGGGGTCAGTGGTGCCATACTTTGGTTGTCTGTTCTTCAGTTTGTGTTTGAAAGTTGATATGCCACAATTCCATTGGAGTGGGTGTGGTTACATAATTATGTATGCAAATTAGATGTTAATCAGCACACAGATTTGTACCTATTTTTCATGGGCCTCGTCCAGATTTTTGATGTTTTTAGGTTGAGAGGTATGATCAAGTGCCATCAAAACCACTGCCATCTTTCAGGCATTGTACTTAAGTGGTTTATCTGTTACCTCTTAGACTGCTCCCACTGAGTGACTTTGAGCATTTATTCTTCCTCATTGCATAATCTGTGATCTGTGTTTTGTGATGATTTTATCCTGAATCCATTGCCTTTCATTTTGTATTTTCTGCCACTGAGTGATGTCATCACATAGAGACGTGTTGCTGTTGTTAGACTGATGATGACACTCAGTACTACCTCTCCTTCTCTAACGAGTAGATATCAGTTCATGACTCCCTTGAAAACTGTTTGGGTTCATCTTCAATTAGTTGGATGAGAATCAGTTATCTGAGACTCAGTGTTGCTAAAATGGATGTGATCTTGCATATGGTAGTAAGGTCCTTTACTTCTTATTATCCCACTGTTTCTGTCAAGACTGTGTGTTATGGATGGGATCTTGGACAATGTGCTGTCATATAGGGGCCAGGAGAAGGCAGTTGTAAAATCATTTTTATGCATGTTGTTCACAAAATCCATAACAATAAGGAATTCAAACATAAGAATCATACATATGTGAGCATAAGGAATGTGTATATCCTAGAAGATACAGATGAGATGTTCCAATGATGTAAAACTCAAAGTATGTAAGAGTAGGAAGAAAATTTTTTAAAACAATCATAGAAAATACAAGACTGCTGGGCTATGTGGACATTTATGCCTTGCCAATACGCTCTGTTAGACCTTGCCTACTTTTTCAAGTAACAATAGACCAGTGATGCTGGAGATGAATTTGCAAATACAAATCTAATTGTCTAACTCACATTTGATGGAAAATACTGTGCCACATTGTTTGTTAATTCTATATTGCTATTTTGAGTTATTAATGTACTTAATCGTGTTCCGTCATTGATGCTGCTAATTATTATGTTCTTTTGTTAATTATGTACTGCTGCTGGGTAATGACTGAAATAGGCCAGCAGACCAGCTCACCTATCTGGTTAATAAATTGAAAAAAAATAATGAATCTGGAGTGGAAGCTTGTTCCAAAGAAGACTAGTCATCATGTGACAAATCTGTGTTTTCACTATGATTCAATATCTTCATGTTGAAGTGGGGTGCTGTTTATACTAAAAACTGGGTTGAGGTATTTTTACCAAATATAACAATATTGTACTTTTTAACTTTTACTTTTGGCTCATTTTCTGTGCATCAGCTATTAAGATTCAAAAGTTCAAGATGTAGCTCCTGTATCAGCCCAGTTTATAATTATCTGCAAACTTGGTTAAGCAGAGATTTCGTTTTTTGATTGGGTGACCAGAGTTCTTAGAACAGATCCCCAAGGAAGTGCACAGGTTTACCTTCATGCTCTATGAGGATGCACCTCCCACCCTGAATGTGTGAGTTCTGTCCATCAACCAGTTTGCTCTCCATTTGTTATGTACCTACTTAGGGATCAATATGGAGCACATTTTGCTTGTTAATTATGCAAAAATGGAGTATGGTATCAAATGCTTTGGTGAGGTCAGTATATAGCGTATCTGAGCTAAATTGTGTCTCGATGAACATTTCAGTGTTATAGCATAGTTTCATTGCCATATTTATAAATAAATTCTGTAAGTTTGAAAACCTACTGAAGTGTTTTTGATCGCTAAAAGTTTAATGACTTAAGAATGACTTTCGTGTTACCTGCTTTGGTACTTCACACAATGTGAGGACATCTCTTTGGTTGCCTGTGCTCTGTCTCTTTGAATCTCTTGAACTGTAACTGCCTAGATCTCAGCTTGCCTGACATAATCTGACATGGCTGTAGCCTATGCAGAACCCCTCAGCCAGGTTTGTAATTGGGTACTATCCATTATGATTCTATTTCTTCTGTACTAGGGGGTATGCACTGCCTGCTGTCTGACTTGGCTTTAGCATTTCAGAACTCCCCATACAAGTACCTCCCATTATGAGTCTGTTACTTCTGAGCTGTAGTGTTTGCACTGCCTGCTGTCTGGCATGTCTGTGGTATGCAGAGCTCCCCAGACAGTTTTTTAACTGGGTACCTCCCATTATGATTTTGTTATTTCTGAGCTATGGGAACTGCTATTGTCACCTCAGGATTATGGTCTTTACAAATAACTTATCCAGATGTTATTTAATACAAGTCCTGTTTGTCTTAAATACTTATAGTACCCAGTCAGCAAGCTCACCAGTCCATTCCATTCAGCTAGATAGGGCTTTCTAGTGGATCCTGGATCATATTCTTATTCTTCTTCTTTCAGCTGTTCCCGTTAGGGATCGACACTGCAGATCATCTGTTTCCATTTCTTCCTATCCTCTGCATCTTGCTCTGTCACACCAACTACCTGCATGTCCTCTCTCACCACATCCATAAACCTTATCTTAGGCCTTCCTCTTTTCCCCTTACCTGGCAGCTCCATCCTTAGCATCCTTTTCCCAATATACCCAGCATCCCTCCTCAGCACATGTCCAAACCAACACAATCTCACCTCTCTGGCTTTGTCTCCTAACCGTCCAACCTGAGCTTACCCTGTAATATACTGATTCCTAATACTGTCCATCCACGTCACACCCAATGCAAATCTTAACATCTTTAACTCTGCCACCTCCAGCTCTGACTCCTGCCTTTTTGTCAATGCCACTGTCTCCAACCCATATAACATAGCTGGTTTCACTACCCTGTTGTAGACCTTACCTTTTACTCTTACTGGTACCCATGTGTCACAAATCACTCCTGACACTCTTCTCCACCCACTCCACCCTGCCTGTATTCTCTTCTTCACCTCTCTTCCACAATCACCATTACTCTGAATTGTTGATCCCGAGTATTTAAACGTATCCACCTTCACCAACTCTCCTCCCTGCATCTTCACCATTCCTCTATCCTCCCTCTCATTCACACACATATATTCTGTTTTAGTTCTGCTGACCTTCATTCCTCTCCTCTCTAGAGCATATCTCCACCCGCCCAGGGTTTCCTCAACCTGTTCTGTACTCTCACTACAGATCACAATGCCATCCGCAAATATCATAGTCCATGGGGTCACCTGTCTGATCTCATCTGTCAATATCCAATGGGCATTTATCCTAGCAGGTTGCTGTTCTGCACAGTTCAGTAACTCTCGAGTTATAAAAGTGCTTCACTCTGACCTGATTTTGCAGACGATGAAGACTTACTGATGCAGAGGGTTTTCTTCAATATAGAAATATAGAACTTATAATGTACATATTGGCTGTAAGCCCAGCTCCATGGCATAGTGGGATGAAGCCCTGATTATGACCCAGATGACCTAGGATTATTTAGTGGCTGGGGAACTGGAGGAGCTGAATGAGGTTGGGAGTGAGTGTTACACATCACCTTCCACATTTGGACTAGTCTGCTGCAATACTGACACCTGCTGGAAGGAGGCTGGGGTGCAACATGCATCAGCACAGGCCAGGGACTTGGTTGTGCCATGCACATTCACAAGAAAACCATGATGGGGCATGAGCAGAAATGCACATACCTACAAGAGAAAGGGTAGCGGGCCTTCATGACAGCACTTGAAATGGGGGATAGGCTAGAAAATGGAGACATTCCCTCATGGCTGCCTGGTTTATGGCCATGCCATGAGTAACTCTTCCCGTAGTACTGAGAAACACATGGCAGAATGAAGGCAGCTTGAATGTTAGCCTACTCTGATCTGATGACAGTAGAGAAAAACTCCTCAGCAAATTACAAATTTTTTTACTAAATGCAGTGTAGTTTACACACAGTAATTCTGAACAAACATATATATACAGCAGATCTCAGTGGTGGGGGCTCCAGGTGAAATTATATCTGTTTTAAAGCTTTTACAAGTTTAGTTCATAAAAGGCTGAAAAGAAAGCATTCAGCTTATAAAATATCATTAAATACTGAGAAGCAGTGGGGCCCAAGTGTTTGTACCAAAATGAGTAAATCGATAAGTGTTATTAGAGTTTATAATATGAGCAGTTATAACTATGAACAGCTTTCTGACATTTTCATTTCAAGGAGTAGAATCTTAAACACTTTTAATATTATTTATTACATGAGTACATAAATCGATTCTCAGTTAGAGCGTCTTCTGTGTGGCGACATGTGTGAATGGGCATTCCTTCGTTGAAGGTTGTGCATTAGGCCTGGCAAGCCAGTACGTAAAAATCTACTGCCAATCATTAGTGGACTGGAGTTCCGCTGTGGCGACCCCTAACCGGGAAAATCCGAAAGACACAACAACAACATAAGTACATAAATAAAGCTACTGACACTAGTGGAAACAAACATTGCTATTGTCAGTACATATGGTTTGAGATTTTCAAAAGGCTACAGTGTAATTATTTATAATATGCAGTAAAAGTTTAAAAAATATTGAAAGAGGCATGTTAAGAAAGAAACCTATCATCATCTGAAGGGGATTCTTAAAATGTCCTTGCCCCTTCTTTTTCTGCACAATCCGTGGCTCAAATAATGCTCAGATTTTCTCACATGCCTGTATTCTCTCTCTTATTCCAGATGAGGGTCCACTAACTGTTTATAAAGCAATATAACAAATTCCCATCATTAATCTCTCTGTGCCTCTCAGATTAACACTTGTCTTCTAACTGCTGTTTTGTACTGAGTTTTGATCTTGTAAGTTATCTTCAAGTGCTATGTCTCTCCCTGTGAACTTTTCTTTTTGTGAGTTTCGCCCTAAAAGTGCATTACTTTCCAATAACTGTAAGCTTGTTTTGGTTTGTCCATTTTATCAGTCTTGCCAAGTCTTGCCTCAGCTCCACATATTTCCCTTATTGTTACAGTTGCCACAGATCATTGTTTCATCTGCAAAAAAAAACATAGTATTCCTTCCAACTATACCACAGTATTAGTTACACAGATAATGAAGTGGCCAGGTCCAAGTACCAAGACTGGAGACCTCAACTAATAGCTTTCCTCATTCTCCCTGCATATTTATGTATTGTTACCTTCTGTGTTCTGTTTTTACATCCAACATTTTACCTAGGTTGCCATTTTATAAAGCACACCTATGGTGAATAACTTCTGTATCACTCTGATGGTTCAGAGTTGCAACCCACTCTCAAAAAATCCATTTATGTCACAGACACAGCCCTTGCCCAATCAACCACTGTGATCATCTACTCTAAGTAGCCTCTTAGCTATGGTTTTCATGACATTCATTTTAGAAATGCATGCCACTTTGGGGCCTGTACAAGAATCTGTGTATATTCAGTAATTCTGATCTACAGAAATATTTCCATAATGTTTTCTGTTACAGAGGTTGGCTTAACTTGTTGAACATTTGTTGCCTCCAACTTAGGTTGATCTTTTGGAAAAGGTACCTTGTTCACTGTTCTCCAAGACACAAGGGCCACTGCATATTTAAATGACTATGTAAATGCTACAGTCACTTTTTTACTATTTTTACCTTTCTCTGGAGTGAATCTATTCGAACCACATGATCTTGCCTGCCTTTTCTTTATAAGAATTTGCTACTAACACCCATTTCTGTAAGAAAAACATTGAATGGTCCACAACCACTATATACAAGTTGTAAATTTTGATGTAATTACTTTGTCTGAATTCTGTGAAAGCTCAGCAAAATATGTTTATTAAGTACTTCTGTCTTTTCCTTGTCACCATAAATCCACAACTGACCCCTTTGTCAACACTTATGATCATGTCTACCTTATTTCTTTATTTAGAAAATGTTTTATTTTTCCTTTAATCTCTTCTCCATTTGCACCTTCACTCTTCAAACCATCTTTTCTTCTTTTTTTTTTTCTTTCCATTTGTAAAGTTTTCACTGTGCCTCTGTTTGCCATTTGAGAAGAAAACTGCAATAAACTGGGAGATTGTTACTTTTTTCCCAAAAAGAAAAAAAAAAGCATGAAGAGGGAACTTAGCTGTATTACAACTATATCAAATAAAAAATGCAAACAAATAATTGTTTGTTGTTTAATTGTGCACTGCACTTGCCTTTTTAGTAAAATGTAGTATGGGAAAGAAAACTTGTAAAATGGTGCATCATTTCATTTGCAGTTGTAAAACTGTATTACACTTTAGAAAGGAGAATGATGCTTGCCTCAGAAATGTGTGCACTTTTGCAAAAACTAATATTTGCTGGAAGTTGCTGAATTGGGTCACATGTTATTTCATTTGGATACTAGCTTCTCAATCTTAACTTTCCCCTCTGAGCATGCAACTATGTAAACAAGAAGCATTTTCCAAAATCTAAATCCAAGGAGTAGCCACAGGAAGTCCTGCTTGGGACTTACATAAGCAGAGGCAATATTTTCACTGAAGCCAGTCAGCACATTCACTGCTGAAGAATATCTATGGAGAAATAGTTAAAGGTGTATTATAGTGCTTGTGAGTAATATTGTTTTTTAAAGGCAGTGACAGTAAAGACAAAATGTATTATTCAGATGTTAGACTTTTATGAGCATTTTCTTTGTGCGCATTTTACTTTCCATTTCCTGTGCAAGTTCTGTACAGCTGCATATTTATTTGGAAAAAGAAATGCTTTAATTTATTTCAAGTAAAGATTATTATTTTACTTGGAAGGTTTGTAACTGCTGTTTTGCTTACCTTAAGGGCTTATGCATTTTTTTGGTTAAACTAACTGTGGATATCCACTATTCCAAGTGATATCAGACTACTTTTGTGATTCAAAAAGTCAAGGTTTGCTTATTTTAAGAGCAAACAGTAATTTGTGTTCTTAGTTATACATTGTGCTTTAAAGTTTGAGAAAGAGGGAATTGGTACTGGAGCGTTCTTGTACCCCTCCCCCCAATTCTTCAAAATATTGTTTGAGAGAATGTTTGTGATAAAAAATAATCCTATCAAGTTTCCATTATTTTTGGTAATGCTGCACTGGGAGACAGTGGGCTCTCTGATTTGAGTGAAATCCTAGGGAATCAAGTATTATAACTTTGATCTGTAGCTATAGTATTATAATTCTGATCTGTAGCTATACAGTGCAACGCTAATTTGGGTAGGGCAATGTTTGGCAATTAACCAAGGCAGCAATGCACATTTATTGCATAAATAATTGCCCTTTTTATGTCAGCTGGTACGGGTAGTAAGATTCATACTCTCATACAACTGGTTTTGTTCTACAACATCTATTGGTAACAGTAATGTCGGAGTAAATTCCCATAGTCTCTGTACATTACAACCTTCTTCATGTATTTTAAATGGCAGCCTTTACTTCCTAACATCTCTGCATTGTTTTTAAGAACTGTCATATTTATCCATTTTGTGTTATTATAATAAACATATGACTAATAACATCCTTTTCAAAAAGAGCATTTAAAAACGGAAGTTCTGAAATTTCAATTAAATAAATAAGACTCCTAGAAAATGTGAAAACATGGTTTATATGTGCATTATGGTGTGTTTACTACGTATCTGAAAGTTATTGTTTCAGCAACAGTTTGTTTTTCCTCCACAGATGATGCGCTGTTTGCATGGATTAATTTTGTTCCTGTTACTTATCAAGTGTATTCATCTTCTGAGAGTCCACAGAGTGATGGCACCAACATTTTCAGTGCTGCGGGCATCTTCATCCTGCATCATTATGACAGTGGTACAGTATCCCTTACCAATAATATAGTGCACACTGAGTCAGGAGGCTCCATCATAGACAGGACTGGGTCTTGTGTACTACTGAAAGAATTTACAATCATTTTTATTTATTTATTTATTTACCGGGAAATTCAGACTGGATGCAGGTCCTTTTTCAGCGGATGCCCTGCCCGGGGAGAGAAGCTCCACATCATGTACATGATAAATAGAGATACAAAGTTGCAGCAATAGTAGGTTGTTGGCTTTAATACAATAACAAGATATTGATTATCAACAGTATGTACAGTAAATGTTGCAAGTTAAGATGGTTTCTTGTCGTTTATAATATTAGTAACAAAGCTGTCAGACAAGATGTTAAAGTATGTAAAGACAACTAGCTATTTCTGACTGTGGTTAGTAGTGGCGGTAGTATAGTTGGGTTAAGATTCTAGGTGGAGTGGGGGTAAGGGGGGGGTGTTAGTCTGGATTAGAACAAGGACAAAGCCAGTGCAAATTTAAGTGGAATGTGAGTGCAATCTTGAAAAGGCTGCTGGAAGGTGGAGTAGTTATAGAGGGTGGAAGATTGTTCCAAAGTTTAGATATGGTACATGAAAATATGGCTTCTCCTGCTGAGTTTTTGGGTTTGATAACAGTGAGTTGATTTTTGTTGCTTGATCTCAGGGGCCTAATGGAGTGATAGGGTTGGAGAAGGGTTTGAAGGGAAGGGATGTTAAGGGGGTGGTTAATAAGTTTATAAGTGAGGGTGAGTTGATTAAAGTGAAGGAGTTGTGGGAGTTCTAGCCAGTTTAGTTCTTTAAGGGCACTACAATGATGGCTGTGGTAGGAGGTTCCAGTGGCAAATTTAGCAATTTTGTTGTAACAAGCACCCAGCTTGTGTAGGTCTATCTGTTTAAGGTTGTAAGTATGGGGGATGCATAGAGTAAGGTGGATATTAGCTGGGAATTGGCTAATCTCCACCCTATTTACTATTTTATTGTAGAAGCAGTAGTACAACAATATTGTAAACTGTTCGTGTTATTTTAAGGTAGTTATAGCGCATGGTGTATACCTAGTTGACCAACACTCATACAGCTGCAACAGAATGATAGTAGACAGCAGGGAAAACAGAGAATCTTTTAACAGCAAAGCATGCTGCAGGCAAGATATTCTATAAAAGTCAGTTTACTGGGAAATAATTTGCGAGGTACAAAAGTTGCATGAGTTCCACTGATGAAAGAATATGCTAAACACTGCAGTTTTGTTCCTTGCTTAGTTTCCTCTGTAAAACAGTAGGATAGATGTAAGGCTATGCACTGAAAATCAAAATAAGTGTTAGTGAGAATATTTCAAGATGAAAATAAAAGGAAGTACCATAAAATAATGAAAATAAGGCATATACAAAACCAAACATAAACAGTACAATGAAACAAAGAAATGGGCAAATGGTGTTATAATAGCACTAATAAATATCAAAGAATCTCATCAGACTGTATACAGATTTAATCCTATAGCATATCAGATACTGTTTAAAATACAAGTTATATTGGAGTGAACTAGTTTTACATCTAAATAGCACATTATAAAACTGCTGCATAAGCAATGTATGGATTTTATTTTGCACCAGAACAAACAGGCTGTGGTTTTTATGTTTAATCCCTTTTGAATGCCGTGTTATGTGCCTCAGCTGTGAATATTTTAATGCAATACATTCTATACTGTTTATATCTTCAATAACTATATTGGCTGTCACGTGTATCAGTTAAGGGATAAGTAAAATTTTTCTTTTATCAGTTAATCGATAGGTACAGTTTTATCAGTTAAGGGATAAGTACAGGTTTTCTATTCCAAGTTAAGGAATAGGTACAGGTTTTCTAGTATCACTTGAGTCATAGGTACATTTTTTTCTGTTTTTTATCAATTTCAGGATTTGGTACAGTTTTTTCTATTATCGGTTAAGGAATAGGCAGCAGGATTCCTGTTACCATTTAGGGGATAGGTACAGGTTTTCTATTCTCAGTTAAATGATATGTACAGGTGTTCTGTTATCGCTTAAGGGATAGGTAATTATTACATTATCAGGTAAGGAATAGGTATGATTTTTCTGACAATGTTGTCACTTGAGTGGGGCAAGACTCGGTTTATTTATTTATTATTTTTTTATGGTTTTTTTTATTTTATTTTCAATTTAAAAGCATGAAAGTGTTGTCTAAAATTTACTTATGCTCAAATTACTTTAGATTTAAAATTTTATAGTGCAGTTAATACATTAACGATACAAACATCCTTATGTAATTTAGAAAATACCCTAGCATGAAAACAGAACTAAGGTATTAACATGTCATTCTATTTATTCTCTACCAGTTGGTAAGAGGCCATGAATAGCTCATTCTTGGCCTGTTAATTTATGACACAGTAACTAAAATCAGTTGCTTTGATGAAACCAGTGTCACTGCTCACTAAAGATCTCCTCTTGTATGGTCTTGTGACACCAAAAAGAGCAGACGTTCCTTTGCATCCAAGACTATTTCCTGCATGTTTTCTGATATGAAGATATTGGATGGATAGTAGATGATTACATCTGTCAACACATGAAAACTCAGAACAGCACTGAGAATTACATTAAGAACCCTGGAAATAGAACATAAAATTTTGACCTTTCTGTCAATGTCCACTGGATAGAGATTTTATATATCTGTATCTATATATCTATACATAGATATATGTGTGTGTGTGTGTGTGTGTGTGTGTGTGTGTGTGTGTGTGTGTGTGTGTATATATATATATATATATATATATATATATATATATATATATATATATTTTATATATATATATATATATATATATATATATATATATATATATATATATATATATATATATATATATATATATATATATATATATATATATATATATATATATATATATATATATATATGGCTCCCCTTCAGAAGACTGAAATATCACAATCTTGAAATTCATAAGACTGAAGACCAAAATCCTGAAAACTCAAAATCCTGAAACTCAAAATACTGAAAACACACAGAATACAAATAATGATAATATATCAGTACAAGGACACACAGAAACACATACAAAACAAAGCATAGCAGTTGTCACCAAGTATGGGCAGGGGGGCAAGCAAATATAGCAACTCCAAGATTGCACTTAGTGTAGTGAAGTGCAATCTCGGACTTGATATATTTAAGTACCAGGGGGTGTGGGGTTGCAGGGGGCTTGCCCCCCTCCTTATACTTGGTGGAAAGTAATATGGTTTATGTTGTTTAAAGTCAGTATATGTATGCTGTATATATATATATATATGGGATCGGTACTGATCCCCGAAGGAACTTTTCACCAAAGCACAAACAGCCAGGCATACTTCTGCGGAAGTGCTTTTTACCGAAAAAGCAGTTTCGTGGAAGTATGCCTGCAGCTAGAGGGAGTCGTGGGAGAATGACTGTTGCGGAGATCGTACTATGGTGCAGATAAGGGAATATTCCCTTTTCCTCACTGTACTGCGATCTTGGAGTGAGAATATTAAAGTAGGTGGGTGTGGGGGGTGTGACCCCACATGGGGGTTGCAGGGGGGCTTCCCCCCTGCATAAAAGTAGAATTATTGTTTGTTTTTTTTTAATGCACTTTAACAAAAGCGCTTTTTCGGTGAAAGCACTTTCGTTAAAGTGTGTTCGGTGATTGCGGATTTGGACTATTGAACTTTTGTTCAATAGTCCTAGATCCATATATATATATATATATATATATATATATATATATATATATATATATATATATATCTAGGTTCATAGGTAGTTACTAGGCTATCTGCCCGAGGGCATTTTTAAGCCTAGCCAGAGTGTGTCGGCTTTCGCCGCCCCATTGATTAATTAACTGAGCCTCTGTCAAGCAGAGCCAATGAAGTGATCCCAGGGGTCTATTTTCTGTTACCCATCCTCTCATCAAGGCTTCTCTTGAAGAGTGTTAGTGAAGGGCTCTGCCTAATGTAGTTAAGAATTTTGTTCCAAAGCATGAGGAGTCTCTGTGACAGGAATCTATCCCTCCAGCATGTTTTATTTATTGTTGTGGTGAGGTTTAGCTCACTAGAGTGCATGGCTCGCAGTGACTTGGATTTCTATATGTGGAGCATGTCCATCAATTTTGAGTTGGACATGGCTTTGTAAGTCAGTCAGAGATCACCTCTGAGTATGCGATATGCCACTGAGTACAGCCGGAGTTTTTTCAGTCGGGCTGCATAGGACATATGTTTGAGGCAAGTGATCCTCTTGGTGAGGTGCTTTTGTGGTCTTTCCAGCTGTTGGAAGTATCTTGTGAGGTACATCCCAAATGGGGCATTGTACTCTATGATGGGTCTGATGAGTGACAAGTAGAGGGGCACTATAACCTCTTTATTTCTAGGTGCGAACCACTTAGTAATTAGATGGGCCACATAGAAGGATTTCCTAACTACTTTGGCAATATGATTGCCAAGGAGAGATTACTATCTACCTGGGTCCCCAGATCTCTTATTACCTCTTCTGTATTAAGGGGGCTGCCGCCTATGTGGTAATTCATGGGTGTTTTGTTTTTCCCAGTTGGGATGACTATGCATTTTTTGGCATTTAGCTTGAGGCCATGACTTTGACACCAGGTGTCTGTCTCAGTAAGGCCTTTTTGAAGGATGTCCATGCAGGCTGGAGAGTCAATTATGGCTCCCAGTTTGCAGTCATCGGCGAACTTGGTCAGCCATAGTCCTCCTGTGTTTGCCTGTACTTCTGAGAAATATATGGCGAAGTAGGGGTCCCAGAACCGAGCCTTGTGGGACACCACTTGTGACTGGTTAAGAGTCGGACCTGGAGCCTGCTATTCTTACCATGTGAGTTCTGTCTGTAAGCCAGTTGGCAACACATCTTGTGACATAGGAGTTTATGTTCAGGCTGGTGAGCTTTTCTATAATACTCAAATGAGGAATGGTATCGAACGCCTTGGAGTGATCAAGGTAGGCTGTGTGAACCACCTTTCCATTGTCTATGGCCTTGGTGACTGTCTCGAAGAAGTCAACCAGTTTCAGTAGGCATGATCTGCCCTTAACAAAGCCAAACTGGATTGGGTCAAGTGTTTGGAGGTTCCCAATGTCTTTGTTAATGAGTTCCATGATGATGCGCTCCATAGCCTTGCAGACCAGGCTAGTCAGGCTTATGGGGCGATAGTTGCCAGGGTCAGTTGTGGCCCTTCCTTTGTGGAGCAGAATAACCATTGCTGTGTGCCATTCTATGGGCATGTAGCCTGTGGAGAGGCTGAGGTTGAACAGCTTGTTTAGGTGGGGGTTTAGTTTGTGCAAGACGGAGCCTGGGACACCATCTGGCCCCATTGGCGCTGTGTTTTTGGCTTTTGAAAGGGCTGTTTTCACCTCTGCTTCTGTGATTTCCAGGACACTACACTTTTCCAGTATTGTTGTGGGCCCTTTTGAAGGTGAGAAGGAGGTGAAGTTTGCACTGAATCTATCTGCCAGGATGTTGGCAATATCAGTAGGTTCAGTATATTTTGTGCTATTTTGCACTAGCTCAGAGCATATCTGCGAGTTGCCACTTAGATTCTTGACATAGCTAAAGAAGGCTTTGTGGTTATCTTTCGAATCCTTAGCTGTTTTTCTTTCAAAGTTAGCCTTGGATGATTTTATGAGGGACCTTAGTTTCTTACTGCTACTGATCAGGGATGTCTTTCCTTCTTGAGATTTGCTTTTTTTCTGAACTAGTTTCCTCCTTCTGTTGTATAACCTGTTTATGGCAGGGGTCCACCAGACTGGTTTCCTTCTCTTAGGGGAGTGAGTCTTGGTCTAGCTAGGGATGGCATCCATGCATCCTTGTAGGTGGAATTGTAAAGGATTCTGCATCTTAGGCAGTGTTATCCTTTAGCGTAGGGGCTGTGAAACTTACCGCCTCTGCCTTAAGTAAGGTGAAGTTTGCTTTAGAAAAATTTTTCACTGTGGTTTACATATATATATATATATATATATATATATATATATATATATAGATATATATATCTATACATATATACAGACACACACACACACACACACACACACACACACACACATAAACCAAAGGGTAAAAAGTACACACAGAGAAACCATTCATTAAAAACTGCAAAAAATACCAGGCCAAACTACAGTTTTCACTGTGTTATACCTTAAACCTCCTGCAAAGGAGGCCCAGTCTTTATGGTTACATTCAGGCCAGTTGGCTTTATTATATATAATGTGTTTTCAGGGTCATCAGCTATTGCCAATATTTGAGGGCAGCTAAACGTAAGCTGAGAATTTTGCTAGTACTTGGCAAAAGGAGGAATTAAGCTTTTCTCATCTACCTTTCAAGTGCATTTAGTATTCCACCTTTTTTTTGTCTTCATACTTTTTCACTTGTCTTATGTTTGAAATTCTCACTAGATTTCCTGTTCATCACCCATTCTTCCAGTCCATCCTAAGAGTCTGCAACCCTCTCTGTGAAGAAGTACTTTTCAGATTAAAAAAAATTCTCTTCCTTATAGTCAACTGCTTGTGTGCTTGTTTTTCCCCTCCTCTATCAGTTTGTTCAGGATGATGAAATTACATGTCCTCAGTTTGATCTTTTGAATGTATATTATGCCCTTCCTATGTCTTCTGGACTTCAGTTAAAAGAGCTGTGGTAGTCTCTCTGGTCACATCTTTAACTACATCAGTACCTCCTCCAGATCTCTTTCTGTGGACTTCTCCCAACAGTTTGATGCTTCCCTGTTTGTGGCCTACAGACGTGAATAAAGTACTCTGACCAGGGCCTGGTAGAGCAGCAGCATCACTAAATTGCTTTGAGAATATCTCCTTGGTAAATACACTTCAGAATTCTATTTGCTGCTCCCACTGCGTTCTTTCTCTGCTCATGGTGGCCTAGCCTTGTTGTGATTTTTTTCTTCTATAAATGTACTTGCCTAATATGTGGAGCTTTTGTCCCCAGGCCTCTGCTGAAAATGGGATCACCCCCAGTCAGAACTTCAAATTTAACAAATAAAATAAATAAATGATCATTACCATTGGTTCCTTTTCCTTTGCTACTAATTCCACTCCCCAGCTGTTGATGTTCTTCATACTGATCACTGCTGCAGTAGCCTTAGCTCTAGGAGTTATATCCTGCCAAGGATATAACAGCCGACCAACTTCCAGAAATTCAAGGCACATTCCACTTCCCCAAACCATTAGGCAGCTTGAGATGAATAGACTAAGAGAAAAGTTTGAACACCATGCCCTTCAGGGCTTTCTTTCCACCGAGGAGTACTTTCCTCTGAGGCTTTTGAGGATTGATGGTCAACTGATGCTTTTCTTTGCTGGGCAGATAAATTCCCTTTGGGGGGAGGGACTTCCATTTTCTTATATTTACTGATGTTTTATTACTTTTTTCTTCATGAAAATTATTTTAAAGCCAGGACTGCTGGGTTTTAACAGACTGTCTCAAAATTGTAATGTACTTTGAAACAGAGCATTTGTTTCTTCTGTCAGTTTCAGAGTAGTGTAAACTAACTGATAACATATTTCTGTGGAAAAACTGTTTATTTTTTTCAGTTTGGGGCTGCCATAATGTTAGAAAATGTGTTTTACTGTGTTTTTTTCTCACAAAAAAGTAACTTTTGATGACTGGTATTTTTACCGGCATTTAATGCTTATCTTCTCTGGGAAAGAGGCACCATTTTTGGCTTGAACATGGAACAAATTGTTGACCCCATAGTTGGTCCTTCTTCCAGCTACAAAAAGAAAAAGTTAAGCAAACAGCCCTTCCCACCACAGCATGCTCGCAAATTGCCTTAGCCATAGGTAGGTGACTCTGCTGCAGCCATTTCTTGTACTTCAGACCACTCATCTTTTACCCCAAATCCCTTTGGTGTAGCACCTGCACCCAGTATAGTCTGGGGGTTAGCTACATCCTCTGTGGCTTTTGGAGTCTACTGAGTGGCCAAGGAAGAGCCACTGTTGTCATTCCTAGGAGAGGGAACACAGAATGTTTTCCTGTTGTGTCAGAATGTTGAGTCCATCCCTGGGAAAGCAGTGGCTGCCATTAGTAACATGGTTGACCCCATTTTTCTTGTTAAAAAGAAACAGAAACAGAAAACCAAGCATGTATCTACACCTCTTCCTCAAATTTATTTGGAAAACATTCATTTATTAGTAAGAAAGGACACCACAAAGCTCAAACCAGTAAAAAAATAAAAAAGACGGGGGCAGAGAAAAATGATACTACAAAACTTTATTGAGACAAACCACAAGTTAAGCACTTTCGTCCAGCAGTATAGACTTCTTCAGAACACCATCAGTCAACCAAAGCACTCAATTTATGCACTTACGTCGCATGATCAATTAATTAATTAAATCCAATTAACCCAGCAGCCATAAAATTGAATGCTTTACTGAAGTCTGCTATAAAAACATTTTGCAAACTCATAAAATACTTGACAGCACTGTTGCAACACAAGAGATTTAAAAAATAATAATTATGCAAATAAAAATCTTAAAAAATAATGTCAGAAAACATAAGCTAATTTTAACCTCAAAACATTCCCTATCAAAATCATATCATTTAAACCTGGCCTATACACTGACATTGGTCCTTAATTGCCATTTTAGTTCCTTATATTCCAGGAAATCATCCCCTGGACTCCCTGTAGTTACCATAGTAACATGGTCAGCAGCATAAAAGGAAAACTTTTGAGTTTTGAAGGAATAAATGTGCCTGTACAGGGCATTGTGCTCGTCCCTGTTTTTGGTATTGTATAGGTGACCATATTCTCTCACCCACAAAAGTTAAACACTTTTTTCAGTGTAGATCCAGTCACACTGTTGACATTGTGCAACATATTTAAATCTAGTAGTCGAGCAATAATACCTTTGGGACAATCTTACAGTTCCAAAACTGTAAATAACAAATGAAGAGCCCTCTAAAATATGCCTACACTGATTACAATGGCCACCCCTGACCATTTTGCCATGACTTTCACCAGACCCATTCATTTCTAGCAAGTTTTTAAAACATATCTTTTTTATAAATAATCCTCTGGGCCTGTCCCACTATTTTCAAATGTGCTTGGTTAAGTGAGAAAATACTCCAATTCCTTTGTATAGTTGCCTTAATAACATAAAAATCAGTGATAAAGGACAGAACTAAGGCTCTATTAAAGTCACACTGTACCCTCCCAGGGTAGCCCTGGCCCATTACAAAATCATGGCCCTTACCCAATAAATGGCAGAAGTTGTTCCTTTTGGGTCTATATTATTTAAACAAAGATGGGAGGGGTGGGGGGTGCAGGGGGGCTTGTCCCCCCTGCCTACAACCCTTGGTTTAGGGTTTAGTCTTTTCTTTTCTTTTTTTTTTTTTACGAATTCAACGTTTTCTAACTTCGACCATATGGTGTTGGCCATATGGTATTCATAATTAGAAATCTTCATTTAAATAATATAGACCCGTTCCTTTTCACCTTCACGTCAAGTATTATGTCATTCAAAAATACTGGCGGATAGCCTCTGCTCTCAGATATAAGTTTCAAATTCAAACTTTCAGTATGAAATTGCTCTTCCTGGGATACCATATGACCCTTCACCAACAGTTTGTTCTAGTGAAAGGGATGCCAACTAGTAAAATATAAATAAGAGTTGGAATAGGTGGGCTTTCTGTAATTGAAAGATTCACATAATTTTCCATCCTGTTTTTAAAAATGGAAGTATCTTAATAATCAACTTGATCGTACATGGTGAAACCCATGGGATTGCTTCTACTATGGCAGCCAATCATCTGGCAGCTTTGGGTCCCAGCTCACAGCAAATGTGACATTTTCTGCAAGAGTTGTTGAACAACAGTACGGAGTGGAACGTTTTCTGTAATAACAGTGTTTTTTCTTGCAATTCCTCTGGCATTTTGGACTCCTGACTTCAACTATTTCATGAAAATCTTTTGAAATACAGGAACCTACAATGTGAGAACAGTTACTATGTGAGTGCATTCGAGTGCAACATGTCCCTAAAGGTATCCATTATAGAAGTTTACTACAGGATTGACAAGAGGTTCTGAACAATAACGGGAACATTGTATGTTTAACAGGCTTGGCTGTGAGCTTATGGAAACTCTAATTAAAGATGTAGTTTGTCTCAATAAAGTTTTGTGGTATCATTTTTTTCTCTGCTCCCAGTTTTTTAAGGATTAGTTTACTGGGATTGGATCAGGGTTTAATTCTTAGTTTCTGGTAAAAGAAAGAAAGATGCCTCTTTTCCTGAAGAGATTCAAGATTCTAATTCTGAACAGGAAGATGCAAGGACAGATTCAGTGTTTAACCTAAGATATCTGATTCAAACTCAAAGGAGAGCTGTTTCCAGTTCTTCCAATCATATTTTCTCTTTCACTGAGAGTATTGCTTGAATGCCCCATTGTTTTCATTGGGAGAGCACGGAGGTTTCTTAGTCTCTCAGAAAATACTAGCAGTTGTTACAGAAGGATTTACAAACACTTTTCCTTCTGTACACTCAACTTTTGAGGATGCAATTTTCCTGATGATCAGTTAGCTGTCCCTAAAAAGGCATATAGACTGTATAAAATCACTCAGTCTTTTACATTTTTATACAGTATTCCCAAACGTGATCCAGCAGCTATAACCTTAGTTCACTCCCTTGCAGCTAAGCACTCAGTTAATTCCAATCCCACTATTTCTAATAAGAATGGGAAATTATTGACAGGTATGGGGAAAAAGTGTGTAGTTCTGCAACTTTGATTTTCAGAATTTTAAATTGTCAGGCAGATATGTTAAAGTTTGTTCTGACATATCATGAAAGTATGAGGAATGTTTTATATACAGTTTCTTCTTGTGATCTGCTTTAAATAACTTAGTGTCTTCTTATTGCACAAGTCACTACACATATTTTGCAGTGAGTGTATGACTCAAGACTTTCTCCTGGGCTATGGCCACTGGTACTGATTTAAAGAGATTTGCTTGGCTGCATTCTCAGAACCTCCCAGACGATGTAAAAACTGAGATTTTAAATTCTCCCTTGGATAGAGATGTAGTGTTTGGCCCCTCTGCTACAGAGATGTTCAAAAAGTGTTATGAGAGGGGCAAGCTGGTCCAGGATATCTCTAAGATTTGTCAGCCCTCCTTTTCCAAATTGTCCAAGGGATTTTCTTTCTCCTCATCCATTTTTGGCAAAAAAAAAAAAAAAGAATAACCAGTCTCAACAGACTTCGGGTAAACAGACATTTAAGAAGAAGTGTCAAGGGGGTTCCAAAAAGAAGTCTCAAGTCTCCGAAATCCAAGGACAGTTCAAGAAGTCTGAATGACTATTCAGTAGATCTTGTCTTCTTCCCACCCTGGCTCCTTTTCTCTTCTCTTCCAGAGAGTCTGAATTGCCATTTTTCCTCTTTGGCAACAGAATGTTTCAGACAAATAGGTTCTGAAAATCATTCATCAGGGTTACAGATGGCAGTGGGAAGAAATTCCTCATTTCCAGGGGGTCATTCCTTATCCTGCAGGTCAGACTCTTTTTTTTTTTTTTTTTGTACCTGTTCTTCATCACATGCTGTCCCAATGAGTGACATGGAATTACAAATAATAATAATGGGAATTTTTGTAGGAGTACAAGTCCTTTGTATCCTTAATGTGCGAGAGAGAGAACCCCTACACCTCCTGCTACTTATATGTACTACCTCAGAATTGTGCGATGATGAACAAAAAACTAAATCTCAGTACAGATGCTTGCCGATACTATAAACAACTGTATGTGATACAAAGATAGTCACTAGACACATTTAAAAGAAGCAGGCCATGCTACTGATTTCTGTTTTACAAAAACTTGAAAGAATGTTCAAGGGAGTAGTTATAGAAATAATTTGTTATACGAGTCAATTGGCAGATGAGATTAAATTGTACTGATGCTTACAGAATAATGGATTATTTCAATGAAGCATAACTGGAAATCAGGAATATTGTGATTTTTGAGAAATACCCACTTTAACAGGTTACAAAACCTTATGCATACTTAAAGACAATCTTATCTTTGATGGCAAACCAGGCAAGTCTCTAACTCATTAAGTTTGCTTCTTACTAAAGTGGTATAACCCAGAGTTTTACAGGATTCCCTAATTTAGTTTTTTGTTCCTTATTCCCTCCACTTTCCTCTGGAGTCGTACCACATCTGAGGAAGAGAGGGAACATTTAGTGAAAATGGTATATTTGTTACATTAGCCAGACTAAAAGGATCAGTCCAAATTGTTGAGGGCAAACTAACAAAATGTCTGACTAACTGAGTCTAACCCCCCTCAATAAAGTGGTACATAACTTGTCAGAAGTCCATCACAACATTTCCTCTACTAAAGTGGTACATTAGAGAGTTTTTGGGTATCCCCACTTTTGTAGAAAGTCTTGACTTCATACCCCTTTACTAGTATAATCATCTGAAGTTCTGGGAAAGAGGGGCAAACTCAGCTGAAAAGTTGTCCTCAAATCAAAGGACTGCCTCCACTTTTATTACATTGTCTGTATATGCTTACATATGTAATATTTGCTTTGACTTTTGTATCCATCTGGTTTGTTCTTGCCAAAAATGTGACTGATTCACTACTTTGGTCACGTGGTTATAAAGGTGTATTTATTAATAGCTTTGATGCTGTGTCATTTACAATCTGAAGGAAGACTGGTATATTTCATTATGTCCAATCTGATATTTTATATAAGTAACGGTTAGTACTAAATATATTTTACAGACTAGTTCCAATAAAGATGTTTTTTGATTTTACTAAGTAAAGCCACCACTGGTCACCTTTGTGTCACTTATAGCTGTTGCTTCTCAACTTTTGGCTAAGATAAAGCATAGTTTGCAGTACTTTTTCTACTGCATGAGTATATCATTGAAGGCAGTGATTTCTGTTTTTGTTTTGTGTCTACATAGAGAACTCCACTCTCTCGATATATAGAGAACTGTTCTTTGTCTGTCATTAACAAGCAACTTGAAAACATTACCCTTTCGGGGAGTAGCATGCCAGATGACAGATATTTAATTTCAAGACTTTGAACAAGTTGTCCTGTGGTGAAAAATACTATGCTCCACTGTCATTATTAGTATACAAATTTACCATTTATTCTGTTCAAAACCCATGTCTATTGGCCTTATATAGCATCTTTTTCACATCCTTATTGTTGTATAATGGACCCTTTTGTAAGATACTTTAGTAATTAAAGAATGAAATATAAAAAGTTGCAGGAATCAATAATACTTTTTGCTGCAGTATTAAAACTAATTTACAGCTGAGCACTTTAACCTATAAGCTGTACTTCCAGCCTTACCTTCATAAACTGGCAATCACTGCCATTTCCTTGCACCATACCATGAATAAACTTTATTAAATAGCTATTGAAAGTAGTATGTCAGGTCATGAATTAATCAATATCTTATGAAATAATATTTCTGCAGTTTTCATCTGTACTGTATGTGAACATAAGGTACATTGGAAGATTATTTGTAGTGTACTAAGCCTACCTGAGTGTAGCAGCTAAATGTCCTTCAAGGATGCATCTGCAGTCCTAACAAATGGGTTGTCCTGGCCTCAGGCAGCCCTTCGGTCAGCCGGATTCCAAAGTCTGGGTCTGGCCTCGGCTGATGTCGGACTTCACCCGACGTCATAGCTGCAGTTCAGTGGGTATAAAGGCATCAGCCGACGCCATTTTCCTCAGTCTTTCTTGCCGTGTGGCGCCCGAAGCAGAAGCTGTTCGCAAGTGCCGGTCGGTCAGAACCAGAGATTGCTACTACCGAAGACTTCTAAAAAGCTAAGTACCCCGTTGGGGACTCTTTCTTGCCTCAGCCGATGTCAGAAAATGTGAATAACTGTTTAACTTGTGGGAAACAAATACCTCATAAAGATTTCCACTCTTACTGCCTACCTAGGCCCAGACCACGATGTAGCAGCCTGTCTAGCCTGTGCTTCTTTCAACCGACGGACACTTAGACGTCGGTCGGAATTTGCTGAGGAGTTTTTCGGCTCCGCTTTTGTTTACAACATGTCGTCGGAAACTCCGACTTCACAATTAGCTAAAAAGTGCAAGGAAAAGGACCGAAACCACGGTTAAGTCAACCGCGAGTGTCTCGGTTTCGGCTGAAACCGAGCCCTCGGTTCTTCCTTCGGCCGAAAGCTTGCCTCCCATCGAGGCCTCATCCAGCATGGCTGAATCTGCTACTGAAATTCCACCTGCTCTTACAGGTTCACAGGATTTATCTGATACTATCCCTTTAGATATATCCACTCCTGCACGTGGAGCTGCTAGGCCCCCTGCATCCATGTCGATTAAGGCTTTTGCCAGGGCTAAAGCAGCAAAATCAACCAAGACTGTGCCTACTAAGACCCCCTCTCACAGGTCTAGCTCTAGTACTCAAATGCTTAGTCTAGCAGAGGATCTCATTTCTTTGATCAGGGGATCCCAACCTCACCCTGACAGGGCCTCTCACCCACCTCCAGAGAAGAGGCCTAGAGCAGAGCCCCCTGAGCCAGTTTCTTCAGATTACTCTTCTGATGATTCAGAAAATACAAACCCTCCAGAAGGCCCTTATTCTCCTTATGAGGACTCTGATGCAGAAGATTCCATTCCTTCTGCCTCTCCGCCTGAGGAATTTTCTTTTGGGGAAACCTTGCATGCTATGAGGGAACAATTTCAATGGCAGGGCCAGGTTTTTTCAGACTCTAGGAAAAGGCTTAAGACCTTTTTGCATTTGCCACAGCATAGGCCTTTAGCCATTCCTCCAGTACTCACTGTTGTGGATGATGCATTTAATGATGCTTGTACTGCCCCTGATTCACTTCCTCCGGCCCCTGCTAAGCCCGACAGGTACTACAGGGTTCCGGACACACATTATCATTTGTATAAGGCTCCTTTTGCAGATCCTGAAACTATTTCACAGGGACCCAAGGCTGTAGCAGCTACCTCTGCCAAAAACCCCCTCCCCTCTGAAAGGGAATCTAGGGCCTTAGAGAGATGGGGTAAAAAAGTTTATACTTCTGCTACTCTTTCGGCTAGGGCCTTAAACTGTCAATTCCACATGATTCAGTATCAGGAATTTATGTTAGACCAGTTAACTAAAAAACTGTCCTCGCCTGAACCATTAGACAAAAAGTCTCTTCAGGAAATGGTACATAACATACAGCAGGTCAGTAATCATTCCTTAAAATGCGGCCATGATGCACTGGAGGCTTCCTTTAGATCAGCTATGACTGGTACAGTGATCAGAAGGCATGCATGGTTAAAAGAGCAGTCCTTACCAGACCATGTAAAATCAAAGCTCCTAGATGCTCCCATGGATAAGCATAATTTGTTTGGCTCACCTGCACAGCAGGTGCTGAAGAAGGTGGAAGAGAAAGCAAAATCTGTTCAGACAGTCAAGGATTTCTTACAGGTCCAGCCTCCAAGGTTTAGTAGGAACTGGCCTTCCAAGAATTGGTCCTTTCCAGACACCACCAGAGCACAGAGAGGCAGGAATAGGTGCCCAAGAGGCAGGGGTCAATCCAGAGGTGCCTACAGGGGACGTCAGTGGCAGCCTAACAACCAGCGAAGTACTGCCACAGATCCAGCCACTACCACTTCCACAGGACAATCACAGTGACTTGGCTCTGAGACCGCCTACCAGGGAACAACTAGATGCACCCTTAGGCGGAAAGCTAGCCTTATTTTCAGTAAACTGGCATTACATCACAGGAGACAAATGGATTTTACAGACAATAGACAAAGGTTACAGGTTTCACTTCCATACTCTACCAAGGAAGAGAGGAATGCCAAACCTACCTCCAAATCAAAAGACAAAAGCTCTAGAACAAATAGACAACTTAATAAGGATGAGAGCTATAGAAAAGGTACTGTCTATGGAACAAGGGCAAGGATTTTACTCCAGACTTTTCCTGGTGCCAAGAAAAGAAAACCAATGGAGACCTATTCTAGACCTGTCCGCTCTGAACACATATCTCATTGTTCCAAAATTCAAGATGCTGACCCTACAGCAGCTTCTTCCCATGCTGGGCAAGGAGTCTTGGCTGGTAACTCTAGATCTCAAGGAGGCATACCTGCACGTCCCCATATGACCAAATTGCAGAAGATACCTCAGATTTCTTGCAGGATCAGAGCATTATCAATTCTCAGCATTGCCCTTTGGCTTATCTACTGCACCCAGAGTATTCACGAAATGCCTGGCATCAGTAATTGCTCATTGCAGGCTTCAGGGAATTCAAATTTACCCTTACCTGGACGACTGCCTGTTACAAGCGGACAACAAAAACAAATTAGCAAAAGATTTGAAAAAGGTCATTCATCTGCTACAAGCCTTGGGATACACAGTCAATATAAAAAAAGTCAAGGCTGATACCATCCCAGAGGATAACTTTCTTGGGTGCAGAACTGGACACATCAAATCAAATGGCATCCCTCACAGCAGAAAAGCAGAAGCACCTTCCTCTCTATTTCATGGCATTAACAAAGCAGAACCAGCTAACAGCAAGAAAAGTCCTGCAAGCCCTGGGTTACATGGCATCCTGCATAATATTGATTCCACATGCCAGACTACATATGAGAAAGTTGCAATGGTACCTAAGGAATTTATGGTCTCAGCACAAGCACAGCCTAGAAACCCAAATTCCAATAATTCCATGCCTGAAGCAAGAATTCCAATGGTGGGCTCAGGCCTGTCAATTGAACAAAGGACTGCCCTTCCACAGCCCTCAACCAAGCCAGACTATCACCACGGATGCCTCAGACCTCGGTTGGGGGGCACACATGCTGGACAAGTGCATACAAGGCTTATGGACTCAAGACCAGCTGAACCTACACATAAATCAAAAGGAGATGCTGGCAGTGAAACTGGCAATTCAGACATTCAGACCGTTTCTTCAACAGGGTCAATTGCTGATAAGGACGGACAACACCACAGTTATGTGGTACATCAACAAACAGGGAGGCACACATTCATACCCTCTATGCCGGATGGCAATGGACCTCTGGAATGTGGCCCTGAGCTTCAACATTCAGCTCCAGGCAATATTTGTACCAGGAAAAGAAAATATACTAGCAGACATCCTAAGCAGAACTACCACGGATGCCCACGAATGGATGCTACATCCAGACATCTTCAAATCCATTACAAGGAAATGGGGACTACCAGAAATAGACTTATTCGCATCCCCACACAACCACCAATTGAAAAAATTCTGCACAAGGACATACCACCCTCTGGCTTGGAAGGTGGACTCCCTATCTTTCAGTTGGGAAAACCTGACAGCATATGCATTCCCACCTCTTCCTTTGATGCACAAGGTGCTATTGAAGATCAAAGAAGACCGTCCAAGGATCATCCTGATAGCTCCAGACTGGCCGAGGCAGCATTGGTACCCATTGCTAAGGAGCATGTCTCGGGAACAAATATGGCCTCTGCCCCTAGTTCCCTTACTGCTAACACAGAACAACTTCAAAACCCTGCATCCAAACTTGAAAACGTTGCAGCTAGCTGCCTGGAACAATGCATAAGACAAAATAACCCAGATTTATCTCAAAGGGTTAAAGACATTATCTTGGAGGCTCGTAGACCCTCAACAAGGAAAACTTATTCAGCAAAATGGAAAAGATATCTCATTTGGAGTGCAGCTAAAGGAGAGGATGTGTCACTGGTAAACATAGCTAACATCCTGGAATACTTGGCAGAACTTTTCCACAATGGCCTGTCCTATTCTTCCATTAAGATTCATGCATCAGCTATTTCAGCAGAATACAACATGGACCCTCCAGTCTTCTCTCATCCTCTACTCAGGCAGTTTCTGAGAGGAATTAAAAATGTAAAGCCACCAAGGAAGCCACCATTGCTCGCATGGGACTTGAACTTTGTGCTGGAAAAGTTGACACTCCCTCCTTTTGAACCAGCAGCAACAGCAGAATTACAGTACTTATCATGGAAAACTGCTTTCCTGCTTGCAATCACTTCAGCAAGAAGGGTTTCTGAATTACAGGCATTAATGGCAGTACAGCCCTTCCTTATCTTCCATCAAGATAGAGTGTCCATGAGAACTAATCCTACTTTTATGCCAAAGGTGGTCTCCAGAGTATCTCTAAATCAAGCTATCCACCTACCTACATTCTTCCCCAACCCACAGAACAGGGGAGAAAGATTATTACATACCTTGGATGTACATAGGCAATTGCGCTACTACCTGGACAGAACCAAGAGCAATAGAAAAACTGACCAGCTACTGGTAGCATATGCAACAGGAATGGAAGGAAAAGCAATTTCAAAACAGACAATCTCAAAGTGGATAGGAAATTGCATTAGATTTTGTTACTCTTACCATGGAAAGACAACTCCAGAAAACATCAGACCTCACTCCACAAGGGCTACAGCCACTACTACAGCTTTTTTACGAGGAGTGGCTACCAAAGACATTTTAGAGGCTGCTACTTGGAGCTCCATGCATACATTTGCCAAGCATTATAATCTACCCTTATACTCCAGATCCCGAGCAGGTTTTGCCACTGCTGTTTTGCAAGGGATCTTAACTACACCATAATCTTATTATTACCTCCTCTCCCAGTTTGGCTATGGTATTCTACCCATTTGTTAGGACTGCAGATGCATCCTTGAAGGACATAGTACAGTTTTGTACCTACCATAAATGTAGATGTCTGAGAGGTATGCATCTGCAGTCAGGATTACCCACCCTCCTTCCCCTCTGTGGTACTCCTAGGGTATTTGCCCATCTTGTAGCTAGCTGGGGGAATCTATTATGGTGTATTTGTTTGTATATATGTATATACATGTTTATTTCTATTTGCTCTCTATTGTTTGGAAACATTTGCATTTATCCAAATTTAGCCTTCCTAGAGGGCACCTGGCATCTGGGGCAAGAAACACTGAGGAAAATGGCGTCGGCTGATGCCTTTATACCCGCTGAACTGCAGCTATGACGTCAGGTGAAGTGCGACATCAGCCGAGGCCAGACCCAGACTTTGGAATCCGGCCGACCAAAGGGCTGCCTGAGGCCAGGACAACCCATTTGTTAGGACTGCAGATGCATACCTCTCGGACATCTACATTTATGTATGGTAGGTACAAAACTGTACTTTGTACAGCTGCCCCTCCCTTATATCAAGCTCTACCCCTTATTTTGTCTTTCTCAGGTATCCTTAAATGCCAATATTATGTATGCTTCTGCTTCTCTGCCACAGTTTCTAACAATGCATTTCACATTTCCATTATCCTGGCTATGAAACTGAATACTCTGGAGTCACTATTAAATAGTTACCCTTCAGCTCTCGCCTATGCCACATGTCTCACATTTCTCCTCTCTCTACAGTTCTGCCCCTCCCATATACACCCTGTCAAAACAACATATCTCTGTTATACGTACCCAGTTATTTTCTCTACCCTGTACTGACGCGTTGCCCTATGTTCCTCATACCATTGGTCCTCCATTCCCTTTACCATTTTTATTGCACAATGTCTGCCCTTCTGGATAGCATCTAGAACTCCACAGCAGATTTGTTTTCCTGCTCTAGGAGTCCTGTTATTTTATGGTCTTGGTGAGGCTGTACCACCATCAAAACTATTTACTTCTCTTTCCCCAACCTAGCATCCCCGTATAACCTCTTTGTGGTCCTGTCTTTTCAGTGAGGATTTGCCTTTTAATGACATGTCTTTTTCAGTCAGTTGAAGCTTTATGCTCAGTGATTATTTACTGGGACATTCACAGCTTTGGCAGCTAAAAGTGTTTTCTTTTGTGTACAAACTTTTCCCTCAGCATTTGCTTGCAGTGATGACAATGCAAGGATCCATTCTTACTGCTTCCATGCATAACTGTCCCTGTTTTGGTGTCACTGATCTTACTGTTTTTATCCGTAACAGCTCAAGTGCTTGGAACTACTATGTTTTAGCCATGGAAAGAAGGCAAACTTGTACAAAAGTAACCTTCACTGGTATGTGTGTAACCTAGGAGAAGTATTAAATAACAGGCCTAATATTTCCTAAATGGAAAGTGTTTGCTGGTTATTGTATAGCTTTGATTACGTATAAATGTAACAATGCATATTTTTCTCATTTATAATGGTACAATTCAGTTAATTCAGTATCCTATTGATTTTGCATTCTAGGTGGCTGGGCTGATCTTTCTTGTGGCATATACCTACACAGGAAGCTTACTGTTTTTAAAGGATTCCTTCCCATTCAGCACTTTTGTAAAATCATTCCAGACTCTCACTATGTGCATGATGGGACTGAGTGAAATGAAAACCCTGTCACTGCTGTATAAGACACATTCAACCCTGGTGACTTTATACTTTGGCACCTTTGTCTTCACAATGACATTACTATGGACAGGAATGGTATGTGGACATGTTTATTAGTACTGATTCAGTATACAGTTGGAAAATAGTTTAATTGTTTAGAAGACAAGGTAACAGTATACCATTCAGCTAACCTAGAGTTGATAGTAAAACCTAACAGTAACATGTTGGCGCACTGATTGGGATTGTTGCTTGATAACTGCTGGTTCCCTGGTTTGATACTTGGCTCGAACGTTCTAAATGGACTTTGCATGTTTTGTCTGTATTTCCTTCTCCTTGGGTTTAGCTGGAGTATCTAGTCTGTATTTACATTTTAAAAGCATGTTGATAGGTACATTAGTGATCCTACAGTGGGTGTCTGTGTACAGTGATTTGGAAGTTATCATGACCTGCAATAGACAGGTATTATCATCATCCGCAGTTGTTTTCTGGGATAGACCCACGCCCTCTTTGACTGTGAGTTGAATGAAATGGGTATAAATAATTGGTGGATGGTTTTGTGGATAACAAAACCTTATTCAAACAAAACCATGCTTCTTGCCATTAGTAGACATGAACAGACGTGCTTGTGCATACATTAGAACACATACAGCTTAACATTTCAACACTGTGAAGCTTATCTTCCTTAAAATGTCAACATGCATTATCATTGTACAATTTCTAGTTGTAGTTTAACCAGGGTGTTTTCATTTTGGTAAATTTACAAATGAGAAGTTACAAAACACAGTACAAAATAAAGTGCCTTCCATGCTGAGTAGTCTTTCAAGCTAATATGTGCTTGAAATAAAACCACAGAAATGGAGAAAGAAAATAATCTTTTTATGGAAATAGAGTACTCAAGAAATAAATCATGTTAACAAAATTAAAACCATGTAACTGATCATATTTGTACCTCCAGACACTGAACATAGGTATAAAGGCTCTTGAAAAGTAGGTATGTCAGGCAAAAAATCTGGACAAGTAATTAGCATACAGTTTGAATACTGAATAGCACACATCTCTACTTTACGTAGGATTATGGGATACTATTCAAACACAGGTTTAAAAAACTGTGAGGGACAAAAATGTAAGCATATTAGGAACATCATAGTGTTGTTGTTGTATCTTTCGGCTTTTCCCGGTTAGGGGCCGCCACAGCGGAACTCCGGTCTGCTAATGATTGGCAGTAGATTTTTACGTACCGACTTGCCAGGCCTGATGCACAACCTTCAATGAAGGTATGCCCATTCACGCATGTCTCCACACAGAAGACGCTTTAGCTGAGAATCGAACAGGACAACGTCTTACTGTGAGGTGACAGCGCTACCGCAGCACCACCACTGCAGCTAGGAACATCATAGTGTAACTATGAATATTTTAATAAAATATACTGCAAAAATCTGCCTAAGAAAGTAATTTATTATGGCTTCTGATAAATCGAGATGTAAAATGTGTCTCCCCTTTCTTTAAATTATCAGTTCCGCCATTGTGATCATGTAATTTCCTGTGCAATAAACACATTTAAAATAATATGTGACAGGTGTGATATTGAGAAAAACATGTGAAAGGATAAATCAAGGCTGAAAATATGTACATGCCACCAGAACTTAGGTACATCATATTAAGGGGTACTTCAAGCCTGAAAATAGGTAGGCACCTCCAAAGTAGGTAGAGCTGAGAGGTCTGGTTTCTGTACTGTTTAAAAGCTTTGTATTAAATATTTCAAATACAGTATGGCTAGGATTCATACATGACCAGCACTAATATTCAAAGAGTGAGTTATGAGAGGCGACTCTTAAGTCAGATCACCAATAGGTACTGGCATTGTTTTAAAATTGTCCATAGAGTTGCAGTATGTGGAAATTAACTATGTTCTATCCCCTGTATGTCAATGAATCCAAGCCTATTTGTTGTTACCCACACAATGTGTTGCTACAAAATTCAACAGACCTGTGTATTTCCTCCATTGTTACTGCATTCAGAAATCTTCATATGCATTCTTGTAGTCTGATGCAGAATTTGACTAATTATTCGTTCATCAGTAGTGCGCAAAGACTCAGTCTGTTGGTGTGAGTCTGACTTAATGATGCTCTTCTCCTAAAACTCACCAATTTCGGACTTCAGATGCATGCATTCTCCTGGTAGTGTGCAAAACAATACCTCATCTGAGACACAATAGAAGGATGTCCACCCAGATATAAATCTGAAAACTAATCACTTAGTATTGAGGAAATTCACAGGGCTGTGAACTGCTCATAGAACCTGCAGTGTAAGTTTAAAGTTTTTTGAAGTTTGACTTAAATGACTAGTAAAGGTAAAACATGTGAACATTAGTCTTATTTATTCTAGCAGTTCCTGTAGGCACACTGAACTACAAACCCATTTGTGGGTAGTTGTCAGTAGCCAAAGTAGGTCCTAATTCTTAAAATAATTTTCAGTCTAAGCCATTTTCATGTGATAGAGGGCTACAGAACACATCTCATTTTACCAAGTCCCTGTCAACTAATTTCTAGCTAGCCCATTCATCTATGTAGTAGCCAGTATGCATAGTGGGTTTTTATGTAAGACGTAGTATGTTATATGGCACGACTTCTTTGCAAGTTAACTTTATTTTGTGTTCCCTGAAATAATAGAGTAGGGTACTCAATTTTCCCTTATCCCCATATCCATGTTATATCCCTTATTCCACCGCACAGTGCTAGAGCTTCCTCTTGTGCTAAAACAAGCATACCTCCCAGTTACATTTCTGTGGGCAGGTGTGTGTGTGCTGAAAATGAGACACTTAATATTATTGTACATTACTTACTAGATCAGTTTACTTTGAGATGGACAGAAACTCACTGTAAACTGTTAATAAATGGCAGGTTTACTAACTGTCCATCCCCCATGGCTGGAGAGCATAAATGTGCATCATCATTGTCATCAGTTATTGTGTCCACATATGACTGTTCCAACATCAACACACACGCCCCTCTCCTGGAATACTCTCAGGAAAATAGAAGCAATGTCATAACTTATCTCTCACTTTCTAGATGACTACACAGCTTTTCAGAAGAAATAAGCACTTCATAAAAATAGAATGCCTCTTCATAATACCATTTTATCTCATTGTATCATACCGACTTAATTTCCCCCAAAAAGTGTCATAAAAACAGTTGCACTTCACAGCCCCTAACAAATCTACAGCAGTCCTTACCAATAACAAAATTTCAACCCTGCATATTTTCTGTTCCTGGTGGGAACACACCTTGTATTTATCCGCAAAGCTGACACAAATTCTCCCATCACTCTATTATGTGATTACACTACCAAATTCCACGAAGATCAGACTGAATGATAAAACGTGCATGAAAAATGGAAAGATACTTGAAAATACTCCTCTCAGATGACTTAAGGTAATCAAAACAGTGTGACAAAGGAACAAACAGGGTAACCTGTACACTGTTGTTTATGGGAAATAGAGAACAGAAAGATCTATATAGACCTTCTCTGTTGTACTACTGACATTTCTAAAGCTCTTACTTTTTCTATTACATAGTGAAGGTGAAGTTTAATGCAAAGAAGGTCACGAGCCTGTTTGGTACACGAGTGAGGAATGGAAAAGATGTGGGAATGAGAGAAACAACAGGAGAGTAAATTGAGTCCATGTGGATGCAAGATCATGAGAACAATGCAAAATTTGAAAATCCAAGGTCGAACAGTTAGAGAGATATGATATTTGTCTTATGAAATGATATCAGTTCACTGGAATAGACATAGTAAAGTGGTGTTAGAAATATATATTCTTATGCTGCATGGAAAATTAAATAAATAAGCTGGGGTTGAAGTAGGGTATGCAGCTTTCTGGGAAGGTGCAGAAGTGACCAGACTAAGTGGGTCAAATGTTCCTTATCTTCCGTCACATTGTTTTTATTTTTAAGTATAAAGTTTTGATGTTCCTCATTTTGCATTTTGGTTGTCACATTTTCAGATGCTCATAGTGGGACTACAAAACATTAGATTCTGCAGAACAGACCATACATTTAACCATAGTAATGAGTTATTTGTCATTAAGGCTTCATTGCTATGCAAGTTTATTTGTTAAATGTTACAGCTTCCTGCTGCATGTAGAAGTAATACATTTTCTCTCCTGAAATGATTTGAATTGATTTGATTTTTTTCATATACAAGTACTCAAAGTAGGGACAACTGGTAGCCATGCTTTGCATGGAACACTGATCACTGAACACTACTTTATCAGACTGACAGGTATTCAATAATTCAGTCAAGACCAAAATAGTTTTAAAGCAACAGACTTGTTCTGTCACTTGTAGCAGGCTACATTCATTATGTAATACTTTTTATTTTACTTTTTAACAGCTGAAAGGCATTCTTACCTCGTTTGCAAAGGACACAAAAAAGGCATCTCATAGGCATCTGATAACATTTACAGACATTGTTGCCTATATCAAGGAAAGAATCTTCTCATTCATTGGATGGCAGGAAGAGAAAAAAACACAAAGAAGCACAATGATTGGCACAGTAAGTAAACTTTAGGACATATCCAGATTTCCCTTGTTTCATGATGTTCTCATAATTTAAATTCTTTAGAAGTCAGATTCCTGTAATGAGTG
This sequence comes from Protopterus annectens, assembly GCF_019279795.1. Taxonomy (NCBI): domain Eukaryota; kingdom Metazoa; phylum Chordata; order Ceratodontiformes; family Protopteridae; genus Protopterus; species Protopterus annectens. Next base: position 488,674,381 of record NC_056731.1, read on the forward strand.
TCACACAGGTCATTGGTTACTGCACACTAAAATGCACCAAGAATGGCAACAACAGATGTTTGACAAAAAGGCAGATGTTTTTGTATGGATTTTATTAATTTTACATAATTGTATACATCCTGTGATATAATTCTTCCACATGCATAGTCAGTCATCTTTATATGCTCCATCTCCCAACCCTGCTGCAACCTCTGAAAATGTATATCCTTAAAAAAATACTGAAAAGAGTCAGCACCACCTACCTATTAACAGGAAATGTAGCCAGCGCCTTTTTAAAGACATCTTTACAAAACATGGCATTTGTTTAAAACATGACATACATAGAAATGCAGTAATAAAAACAAAGCATACTAACATCTCTTCCAGTATTACACAAATTGCTCGGTTCCATTCTTCCCATAAGCCTCACTCCTCCTCACTGTTCTGCATGTATTGTTTCCACCATTTCCATTTATTTCTATGCAGTCTTTTTCTAACGGTGCCACTTCGATTTCTTGTATCTGCCTAACAATATTCAGTATTTCAGTGGCAGTTGGTTTAGATTTTGATTTCCATTTTCTAGTAGCTGCTTTTCTTTTCGCAGCCAATAGCATTAAACTTGGTAAGACCACACCATGTCTGGGCACTTCAGATCACATATCCCATCTCAGAAGAATAATTTCCTTAATTACAACTATTGCCTAGTCTGTTTCTGACAAAGTATTCTTAATTGTAGAATGTACAGGGCAAGAAAGTCTGAAGACCAATTCTGCATTGCCATACCCCACTGTCAGAATGTACCCCCACTTCCAGGAAAGAAAAGTCTGTCAGCCCAGGGATGACCTTTAGTGTAACTCATCTAATCATCAAGGCTATTCTTGAAGGAAGCATGGTTCCACTCTGTTCTTAATTTGCAGGAACATTCATTAGCTAATGAATCTATTCCTTCAATATTTATTTATTTGTTGTTGGAGGCTCATATCCTTGGTTTGAGCAATTGTGCAGCCATTTGTGCTGTGAAGGTATTGGAGATATATTAGGATGGGGTCCTTAATGGCGTGAGTATAGGGACAGGCTTCTAATTTGTATTGGTAACTAAGGGTTTTTAAGCTAATAATCTGTTTTGACAGGAACATTTGGGCCTTTCTAGCTAAGTGATATCTCTAGTTAAGTTAGTGCCAAAAAGGACACAGTATTCAATAATTGGTATAATTAAGGCAGAGTACTACTGGACAATAACATCTTTGGACCTAGATGAAATACCCCCGGATTCCAAATAGATAATAATATTTTTGATAATCGAGAAACCAAAAAAGAAATGTTCAATTAAGGAATAAAATGGGTAGATTTTTATTACCTAGTAACCAAATCTGTGGCTCCATGAGGAAAACAAAATTTGTAATTAAACTACTGGCAAACAAATTCAGCTCCAACTTTATTCATCTCTCCCCCTCAACCTTTCCTCAGGAAATACCATCAAACATAACACCCCACACTATCAATACAGAACAGGTCCTTACTGCTCACTCTAAGGCCAAAAACACTGCATCAAATGGACCCAGAAAATATCCCATGATGCCTTCTAAATTGCATGAAAGATGACCTATCAGACCCCCTGGAATTCCTATTTTACTGTAGCCTTCAAACAGGCTTCATGCCTCATGAATGGAAAACAGCAACAGTCATCCCTCTGTACAAAGGCGGTCCATCTACACACCCTGGAAACTACAAACCCATAAGCCACACTAGCCTTATATGCAAAACCATGGAAAATATTATCATGGAAATGATCAGTAATTATATAGTAAACTTCCAGACACTGAACCCAACCCAGTTTGGTTTCATCAAGGGCAAGTCATGCCTACTCAACCAAAAGGACTTCGTTGAGAAGGTCACCAAAGCAATGAATGAAGGCAGAATGGTTCACACTGCCTACCTTGACCTGGCCAAGGCATTGGACACAATACCCCACTCAGGCATTGTTGACAAACTCAAGAGGTTAGGTACAAACCTGTATGTCACCTGGTCGATAGCCAACTGGCTCACAGACAGCACTCAGGAAGTTAAAATTGGGGAGTCCACCTCTAGAAAGAAGCCAGTCACAAGTGGAGTCCATCAGGAATCAGTCCTTGGGCCAGTTTTTTTTGGCATTTACTTCTCTGAAGTCAAGGCCAATGTAAATGCTCTTGCTGACTAAATTTGCAGATCATTGCAAATTAGAAGCTGTCATTGAAACCCACACCAACATAAATGTTCTCCAGGAAGGGCTGACACAGACAAACAACTGGTGTCAGTACCATGGACTAAAACTAAATGCAAATAAATCATCAGTCATTATCCACTCCTGGTAACTATCGTATTGACAACACACCCCTTAGAGTTGACCTAGTAGTCAGGGACTTGGGGACACATATAGACAGTAATCTAGCCCTTGACCATCACTTGTCTACAGTAGTGAGGAAATCATTCTATGTTGCGCAAATTATAAACAAAGGTATGGCATCTAGGGCCAAGGAAGTCACAGTTTCATTGTATTTGACATTCATAAGACCTGTCATTGAGTATGATGTCCCCTTTCATATATACCTAACCAGGCATATCCAACAAATGGAACATCGTCAGAGGTTCCTCACTAAAAGAATACAGGCATAAGTAAAATGTCCTATGCAGACCACCTCAAGGCCCAATCCCTGCATTCTGTTTCCTACAGGCTATTGAGAGGAAATCTATGCCTGGCATACAGAGCATTATCAGACCCCACTCTGATGGACCTCCTGCATATCAGTAAAATAAACAGCACCAGAATTACCCAGTCTAAAGACTTAAACCTTGCCTGTGATATAAATAGGACCTGCTGGAGAGACAGATGTGTATCCCATAGACTACCCAATCTGTGGAACTGGCTCCCCATCCATGTGAAGCAGAGTTCCTCCCTAACCCAATTCAAGTATAACTTGGACAATTGGATGGGGAACAGGAAATCCATCCCTGGCTTGGCACCTATGTCTGTAATGGACACAGGCAACCTGTAAATGGTTCATCTCCCAGGCCCCTGCTTGTGAATGTTTCATCTCCCAAGCCCCTGCTTACACTTATCAAGGGTGTGATGATCCTCCACCTCTGGCCATTAATCAAGGAGCCTCAATCCTCACCACTGGCACCAGTGGGGGATGTTCACTGGGAGGATAACAGGTACACACATCTTATCTCCAGATGCAGCTCTCTGCATCAAGCACAGTTTCCCTTAAGAGCACATTTCTCCCTCTTTTCCCAGATTTATTTATTTATTTATTTATTTATTTTACATTTGTTGACCAGGATAGTCTGACTGGATACATGTCCATTTTCAGCGGAGACCCAGGGAGAAAAGCTCCAGTTACACATATAAACATAACACATTAAGAGACAGGCATACAGCTAACATAACAAGCATATTTACAGAGTATGTACGGAGTAAATTCAGTGTAGCCCTCAAGAAGGGACACAACAAGTTTCACAGTGTTTCATATTATACAAAGCTAAAATAGGTAACAACATACAGTTATTAGCAAAAATGCATACAGAACTAATTAAACTAGATGGTATATATGGAGTTAATCAGGGATGGTGGAAGGACAAAGCCAGTGCATTTTAAAATATTGTTTGAGGCCTTTTTTAAAGATTTAGAGAGGGTTCAAGAGTAAGATTAGTTGGGAGTGAATTCCAAGTTTTGCCAGCGAAGTTGGCAAACAGGGAGTCTCCAGCCGAGTTGATGGCTTTGTGTGTTTGGACCAGCAGTTTGTTGGATGAGCGTAATGGCCTGGGGTTGCTATAGGGTTTTATAATGTTCTTGAGTACAGGAGTATTTAAAGGGTGACTGAGAATTTTGTATGCTACTATGAGCTGATTAAACTGAAGTAAGTTAGGGAACTCTAGCCACCCTAGGAGACTGAGGTTTTGACAGTGATGTTTCTGGTATGTAGAGTTAGTGGCGAATCTGGCAATATGGTTGTAGCAGCCTGAGAGTTTGCTGATTTCAGTTTTGTTCAAATTGGAAAGTATAGGAGAAGCATATGGGAGGGTAGAAAGCAAGTAAGAGCGGGCGATAGCGGTCCTTGCTAATGGGGTTAGGAAAGGTTTATTTCTAAATAGTGAGCCAAGCTTCTGATTAATGGTTGTGATAGTCTTATTGACATGCAAATCAACTGTGAGATTATTATCTACTATGACCCCTAAGAGCTTAGTGTGGACGTCTGGGGAAATAGAGGTACTATTGTTGGATGTTATGGAGAAGGAAAGTGGGATGGACCCACTAGTGGGGGTGAAGAGTAGTAATTTAGTTTTGCTGGGATTTAAGAGCAGGCAGTGATTAGAGAGCCAATTTTCAACTGTGTCAAATGTGTTAAGGTTAAGGTTTGCAGATCTGACAGGGAGGAGGCTGAGCAGATCAGGGTGTAGTAGTCTGCATATTGGATGCAGGTTGCTTCTGGGATGAAGATACAAAAGAGTAGAGGACACCAAGGATGAGAGGAAGCAGGGTAGACATTTTTTCCTGCCAAAATACAGCCTGTTTTCTTCCACTGAGACAGGATGAGAACCATTGAATAGCATGGCTGTCCAGGGAAATGGCTTTCAGAGAGTGGATGAGTAGTTGATAACTGACCATATCAAAGGCCTTTGAGAGGTCCAGAAAGAGGACTGAGGATAGCATATTATTATTCTGATCCCCAGTAAGAGTCCCCACTGGCACAGCCATAGAGTTGAGATCTCAGCTAAGTGTCCAATCCAAGACCTCTAGCACCCTCTCTGTCCAACCAGTACTTCATGTCCCTGGCCAAGTAGCTCACACACACACACACACACACACACACACACACACACACACACACACACACACACACACACACACACACACACACACATACACACACACACACACACACACACACACACACACACACACACACACACACACACACACACACACACACACACACACCTGGGAATGGCTGGCACAGGTTCACTAGCTAAGTCGTTTTCTGCCCAGACTATCAGGTAGTTACGACTGCCACCAGAAACTCCTGCCACTACGTTAAGGCCCATACAAGGGTACCTAATATACTGAGTGAAATTAATACTAATACAAATGGTAGTTTGACCAAGAGCAAGGCCATTAGGAGTGGTCCACACAGTGTCACCAAATAAATGCACAAATACTCTCAAAACTTAAATATCTCTACAAAGATCATCCCCTGTCTTCTTCTTCTTCTTTCGGCTTTTCCCAGTTAGGGGTCACCACAGTGGAACTCCGGTCTGCTAATGATTGGCAGTAGAGTTTTACAGTGCTGAGGTGCCAGCTCAATGCCCAACCTTCAACGAAGGCATGCCCATTCTACGCATGTCTTTCGAACACCACTCGACTGTGGGGAGGACATGCAGACTCCACACAGAAGGCACTCCAGCCGAGAATCGAACAGGAGAACCTTTTGCTGTGAGGCAACAACACTCCCGCTGCACCACCGTGGCATGATAAAGATCATCCACAATGAAAGGTTTAAATACATTTAATAATAAATAATAAAAAGAACAAGAAAATACTAGGTATATATTCACAGTGTTATCAGAGTTCAAATTACAGGAAATATTTAAAATAACATTGAATGACAGGCTCAGACAAATAAATAAAAACAATATCTAAATTAAGCTTCACTATATTCCTGACTGAATCTAAGAGAATCACTATTCTCTACTAACTTAGTAGAGCAAGGCAGATGATGTCGTGGATGGTCCTTCTTGTTGTCAGGCCCTAGACAGAATACAGAATGTTCCATCTCACTACTACTGAGATAGCTTGCAGAATGATATCACTTCTGGTCATCTGACTTCTAGTTCCCATGCAAACCCCCATTGCTGGAAGCTGGCAGGATTTAGCACCTGCCCATAAAAATACACACACAGGGGCTTTTGCTCAGATCTGTGACAGGTGCTGGAAGTCATAAAACAATTGCATACCTCCACACTTCCAGGCTAGTAATTAGTTCATCCCAAAAACAATACAGAAAGCTTCCTAGTACAGACTTTGTGTCTCTGGCTCCATTGAAACCTGCGAGATAGCTTCTTTATGGCTTAGCCTATAAAGTGATTTAATTTCAGATATATTTTAAAGTTTGCTTGACTGAGGTTAACCTCCTGATTTCTAGTTTCCTCTGTTAAAATTAAACAGTTACAATAGTGCATGTACATTTATGTTCTCTCCAGCAGTGCCCACTGTTGATACATTTCAAACACAAGCACTTTGTAAATACCTTTTCAACACAAACATCTGTACAAATCAGTTTGATATACACGAGATGCATTTCTAATACATTTGTAACACCAGCATCTTGTATAAATCAGTTTGATATTCACAGATAATATAAGTATTTACAAAATTCCAGCTAACTGTGCTGGCAGTACCTCCTAGTGTCACATCTCTCCCCTCTTCGAAGAGTCAAGCTAGTTTTTCAAGTGCTCCTTGAGAAACATTGCTTGAGAGGGGTGAGCCTGTCTGGAAATACATTAGCCGTAGCCTGTTTTGAGAACCTATCTTCATTGGCATTGCTAACCCCACTGAAGTGCTGCACTGTCATATCATATGCCTGAAACCCTAAGCTCCACCTTAGTAACTTGGCATTTTGCTGGCTGGCTCGATGTAGCCATGTTAAGGGACTATAGTCTGTAACTACAGTGAATTTCCTTCCATACAGATAAAGCTGAAGTTTCTGCAATGCCCATACTATGGCCTTTTCTACAGCTGCATAGCATTCCTCCCTGGGTTGGAGATTACAGCTGAGATATAACACTGGGTGCTCTTCTCCCTCTCAGGAAACCTGGCTGAGTACAGTCCCCGCCCCATGGTTTGATGCATCCACCAGCACAACAAATTATTTTCTGTAATCTGGACTGGCTAAGACAGAGTGTCCTCCCAAAGCTCCTTTAAGCTTCTGGAATGGCTGTTGACATGCTGGGGTCCACACTACATTATCTGGCCTGTTTTTCCTTGTCAGGTCTGTGAGGTGAGCAGCTATGGTAGTATAACAGGGGACAAGCTATCTATAGTACCATGCTGTCCCTAAGAATGCCCTCACCTATTTTTTGGTAACAGGGGCAGGCCATGCCTGAACTGCTTCCATTTCTGGACTCATCTTATCACTCCCACTTTATGTCCAAGGTAGGAGACCTCTGCCATACCCACCTGGCACTTACTGGGCTTAATGGTCAACCCTGTCCTCTGTAGTCTGCCCAGCACCTCCCTGACATGCTGAAGGTGCTCTTGCCAGGAATGGCTGTAAATACCAATATCATCTAGGTAAGCAAGGACAAAATTCCCTGCTTCTGATAGGCTACAATTTACCAGCCTCTAGAAAGTTGCTGGGGCATTTTTCATCCAAAAGGGCATCTTTGTGAACTCATACAAGCCGAAAGGAGTCAGAAAGGTTGACCTCCCTCTAGCACTGGGAGTCAAGGGCACCTGCCAGTAGCCCTTGGTAAGATCAGTAGTGGTCAGATACTTAGCCCCACCCAGCTGCTCTAGGGCTTCATCTGTCCTAGGCATAGGGTAAGCATCTGACACTGTGTGACTGTTTGGTTTCCTGTAGTCGACACAGAACCTGGTGCTGCCATCCTTTTTTGGTACCAGTACCACTGAGGAGACCCAGGGACGGCTGAATTCCTGGATTACCCCCAGTTCTAACATTTCTTGTATCTCCTACCTCAAAGTCTGTTTGACTCTCTTAGGCATCCTATAAGGGGCCTGCTTAATAGGCCTTTGGGGTCCTGAATACACATGCTGCTGCACCAGGTGGGTACACCCTGGTTTCCCAGTGAACATGCCCCCAAACTCCTGTAACTGAACCTGGGTAGGGGTAGCTGCTGGGATATTGCTACCCCTTCCATTGAGGTGTCAGTCCGAGCCTCACTGAGGAGATAAGTTACCAGATTCCCTTCAGACTCCTCCTGCCATCCACTGCAAATATTCAGCACAACGGCCTCTCTATCATGGTAAGGTTTCATCATGTTACCATGGTACAGTTTGTGCCCCTGCCTCCTGCCTAGCAGTTGTATCATATAATTAACATCACTGGCCTTTCTTACCACTTTGAATGGTCCCTCCCAAGTTGCCTGCAATTTATTGTGTCTGACAGGAATGAGAACCATAACCTGCTGCCCAACAGCATGCTCTCTGGATCGAGTATTCATGTCATACCAGACCTTTTTCTGCTGTTGGGCTTATGCCTTGTTCTCCTGGGCCAAACCCATGAATTCCCTGACTTTTGTCCTGAGGTCTAGGACATATGCCACAACATACTCCTTGTGGGATTCACATTCACCCTCCCACTCATCACAAATCAAATCTAGAGGTTCCCTATACTATACTATACTCAAACAGCAACTCAAAAGTTGAGAAACCTGTGGATTCCTGGGGCACCTCTCTATAAGCAAACAACAGATGGGGCAAATATTTGTCCCACTCCCTCTTAAACTGGTCTGCAAATACCCTTAGCATGGACTTGATTGTAGAGTTTAACCACTCAACAAGACCATTAGTCTGGGGATGGTAGGGGGTGGTCTTCAGGTGCTTCACCGCACAGTACTTCTACAGGCAAGCCAGCAGATCTGACATGAAATTGACACCTTTGTCAGTCAGTATTTCTCTTGGGAAACCTACCCTGCTGAAAATCTCTAACAAACCATTTGCAACCTTTTCTGCCTCAGTGGAGGACAGGGGCACTGCCTCAGGTATCTGGGAGCATAATCTACTACCACTAGAATATACTTCTTCCCTGTGGAACTTGGGGTACTCAGAGGTCCCACAATATCTATAGCTACCCTCTGAAATAGCTTTTCAATCACAGGCAAAGGCATGAAAGGTACTTTGATCTTGTCTCCTGTTTTGCCTACTATTTTGGCACTGCTCAAAGGTCCTGCTGTACCCAGTTGCATCCCTGGAAATCCCAGGCCAATAAAAGTTCTGCATAATACATCTCTTGGTACACTTTATGCCCATATGAACTGCAAAGACAATGTCATGGGCTATGGCTAGAAGTGCCAGATGATATACTCTGGGCACTACCAACTGCTATATTCTGTCTCCCTCTAGCCCTCCCTCAGGGTCCATTCTGTATACAGTAACCCTTTGTTCCAGTATACAGAATACCCTTTTCCTTGAGAATCAGGCATCTCCTAGCTACCTTCCTCCCTCAAGCCTAGTAATGTAGGGTGTGAGAACTGAACCTGTCTCATAACCCTTCCCAGCTCCCCTTCTACAGGAAGTCTGGTGTCCTCTGACAGTGGTGCCTCACTGTCAGCCTGGGTACTGCTATTCACCTCTGCCCTTGCAGTCATTCTTTCCAAGGGAACATCAGTACCCACCATCAGCTGTGGCTCACCTTCAGTCTCACTGCTACAGGGTAGCTCCCTCCCTGAAGTAGCCACCTCACCAGTCCTAGCTTCAAGTGTGCGGTCGGTCTGCCGCCTCCCCAGGCTACCAGACCCACATGCCTGTCTCCAAGCCTGACTGTGTGTAATTGCATGCACACAAGGTACTGCATTACCAAAATCAATCCCTGTCAGCCTGTCAGAGCATCTTCAGGGATGTCCTCAAACACACCTACTTGCTTGATTCCTTTTCTACACTCCCAGTTAAGGTGAACCCCAACCAAAAGTATTTGGAATGGTGTCCCTCCTAAAGCTCTGACTGGAGTATACAGCCCAAGAAAATAGTGCTCCTCTTTAGCCATTGCAGGCTTCCCAATGGTTAAGTCAGAGGCTGTGTTTCTCTTAGCAGTGGCCTGTTTCCCATCTACTAAGATAGGATATAACCTCTTATGGTAGTTAGTAGTAGTTTGTCTCCAGACAACTTACCACAGGCATTCTGTTATTCCCACTTGCTGGCTCTCTCACCTTTTGTTCCCCTCCTTAACTCCGTGGACCTCTACATACTACATGGCCCCACTGGTTACATTTAAAACATGTAACCCTTAATCCTGGCCATGTACCTGGACTAGTGGCTTCCCCTGTTAACGGCAAACTCTGTTGGGGTGGTTTAGGCTGCCCACCATGGTTTCCCTTATACCCATCAGTAGCACTGGTTATCCCTTTCCTGTGCAGTGATGCCCTGCTTGCTAGGTATAGGTCTTCTTTTTTCCCCAACTCATCTGCGGTGTTGCATTCCCTATCTGCCAACAAGATTCTCATGTCCTCAGGCAAAGTGTTAAGGGCTTGTTCCCTCACCAAAATGTCTGCTAGCCCTTCAAAAGTGGTGACCTTACACCCACTCACCCACCTATGAAAATAAGTGCTTAACCCAGCAATATAATCACACATACTTTCATCTGCCTTGTGTCTATGCTCACAAAACTTTTTTTCTATAAACTTCAGGTGTTAACTTAAAGCATTCCAATAAACAATTTTTAACTGTATTGTAATTTAAGCAATTAGTATCAGACAATTTAGAAACAGCAGTTACAGCTTTACCATGGAGTAAGGGGGTCATGAACTGTACCCAGAGCCCTTGGTCAACATTACACTGTGTACATACCCTTTCAAACATATGAATAAATCTATCAAAATTATCACCCTCTGTAAATTGTGGAAGAAATTTACTGACCTTTATTGCTTCTGGGGTTCAGTTACTCCCTTCCCCATTACCTCCATGACTCTGGTAAAGAGTCAGCATCTCCTTTTCATGTTGCCTCTGCCTCTCATTTTTCTTCAGCTTCCAGACTTTCAGCCTCCAAATGCCGCATTCGCTCTGCAGATTCCAGTTCCATTTGTTTCTCATTTTCTTCAGCATCCAAATGTCACAGTCTCTCTGCTGATTCTAGTTTCAGGTGTTTGGCCTCCAGTTCAAGTCTCTTTAACTTCAGAAGGATTTTTAAGTCTTCTGAGGAAAAATTGAATGGCCCATTTTCTGAGAGATGTACATCCCCATTGCCAGTCTGGTTGTCTTCCTGGTTGCTGGTCTGTGACACAGCTGTGATTAGGGCTGCAGTCATTTCCCCTTTAGTCAGGTTGGCATGCACCAGTCCTCTGGCTTGGCACATCTCAGCCAACTAGCTCCATGTCAGCTTGCCTTAATCCTCTGCTGACATCCTTGCTTGCTCTCCCTGACTAAGCTAACAAAAGAAAATAAAACTATTGTGATATGAAACTGAATATTCACCATGTGGCTGTTTGAGAATACAAACATCTTCTTTAATGACAACTGCTTACAAAATATGTGATGTGGTGATCCCACCACTGCACACCAATAAAGGTGTTAGTAAAGGACAAGAGGAAATTATGGCGATAAGAAACTTTGAATTAACCTGTTTTTTACACTGAACAAACACAAATACCAACCCTTTCTGGTAAAGAAGTCCCAGTAAAGAAAACCAAAAAATTAATCCAGCAAAATAGAGGGATTCCAAAATGGCCAGTTTCAATAAAAATCTTTTATTGTCAACACCACAAGTGTTTTCACAGACTAAGCTGCTTCTTCAGGTAATGTCTATCAAACTAAAAAACTCAGTTTAAATACCATATCCTACCTCCCTTGATTAATCATGTAACATCAAGGCACTCAAATAAACAACAGTATCATAAAAGTATATGCATAGCACGGAAGTACAGAAATCATAATACATTCATAAAAATGCATATGTACCAAATATATATATATATATATATATATATATATATATATATATATATATATATATATATATATATATATATATATAAAAATACAGTAATACAAAGCCAAAAAACATTCAACATCTTAGGTTCCTAGTTTTCAGATTAGGTTTTATACGGACCACATCATTGAGTCCATGCCCAGTATCACCTCTCAGTCTAATGATCTACTTAGACTCAAGCTGATCAGTACTTTTCCTGATGTCACCTCCTCTTAACGTCTTGTGCACCCTCCCTATAACCAAAAACTCAAAAGTGTGCTCTATGGCATGTTTTGCAAGGGCTCTAGTTCTATTCCCTTTGCTAATATGATACAGATGTTCCCTTATTCTTTCTGTAAGCATTCTATCCATCTTGCCTATGTAAAATTTTGAACACAATAAACAGCGGGCCAAGTAAACAATGTGGGAGGTGCTGTTTGTTTGTCTTTTTGGCTTTTCCCGGTCAGGGGTCGCCACTGCGGAACTCCAGTCCGCTAATGATTGGCAGTATATTTTTATGGTACCAAGTTGTCAGCCTGATGCCCAACCTTCAGCGAAGGCAAGCCCATTCACACATATCTTTCAGAGGCCACTCGACCATAGGGAGGAATGTGGGAGGTGCTACAAGTGGCAAAAACTTTGAAACTATATGTTCTATCCTAGTCGGGGTGTGTGAAGGTAGAACTGCTGTCAATGTAAGTGCATACACTGCAAGTGCCACATGCCAAAGTGGCATTACTGCTATGTTCATGTTTGTTCCTTGAGTAACATAAGGTCCTTTTTAAGGATTTCATGTTCTTAATTACAAACCTGGGAGTGGGCTCTGTCACTATGGAAATATCTTTGTCTGTCATAAGGACTTTCCACTGTTTTCGAATAACATTCATGTACATGGAAACATTACTAGAATGATGTAATGGTACCCTCAGTTTACACTGATTGTTCCTATTATACATTACTCTGTCTGATGCAGTTTTTGAAAAATAAGGTTTAGCGGTGGTCCCCCCTCAAGCTTTTAACCCTCTCTACATTTTCAACTATTTTTCGGTCACTATAACCTCTCATCCTTAAACAATACTGTGTAGTTTTTACCTGCTCTTGAAACTCCTTTTCACATACATTTAACCTGGAGGCTCTGAAGACTTGATTCTTAACCACATTACTAAAAATGTGGGTGAGGTGCATACTATGCCTATACAAAAGGAACCTAAGACGTTGAATGTTTTTTCCCTTTGTATCATTGTATTTTTATGTCTTTTATATATATATATATATATATATATATATATATATATATATATATATATATATGATTTCTGAACTTAGGTGCTATGCATATGCTTTTATGATACTGTTTAAATAATTTGAGTGCCTTGATGTCACATGATTAATCAAGGGAGGTAGTATAAAATTCATATTTCATTATCGAAACTTTAAAAGTTTGAATGCTATATGGTCGAACCTATATGTTCGAACTTTTAAAATTTCGAAAACGACAAAAAAAAAATAAAAAACACAAAAAACCCATCTAACGGTTGTAAGCAGGGGGTCAAGCCCCCATGCACCCCCACCCCCACTATTTAAATATACCAACTCCGAGACCGCACTACAGTGCAGTAAAGGGAAATCTTCCCTTTCCGCACTGAACGGAGATCTCTGTTAACACATTCAAACTTTAAAAGTTAACAGAATAGGGATCCTGTAGTATATGGTATTTAAACCAAGTTTTTTAGATTGATAGACATTACCTGAAGAAGCAGCTTAGTCTGTGAAAGCGCTTGTGGTGTCGACAATAAAAGTTTTTTATTGGAACTGGATGTTTTGGAGTCCCTCTTTCTTGCTGTTTTTTACACTGGTGATAAAGACTTCATATTTTTTTAGCAGTCTCGAGTTGAAAGGTGTGTTTAAGCGTGTCAGTTTTAAAATGTGTGTCTCATCTTAAATGAGCACTGCCAACAAAGCTGCTGATAAACTGAACCACTTCCTTTACTGAAAACTGAACCCCTGTGTTTATTTTACCCGTCATAACATTTTGGCTTTTGTCTGTGACCATGTCAGCCTGTTTTATGTTTAGTTAAATAAAAATCACTGTCTTTCTCTCTCTCTCTCTGTCTCTCTCTCTCTCTCCCCCTCTATTTATATAAATGTGCACACACGCTCATGAATGCATACATATACTTACATATATAGGTATGCAGCACAGGTAAACATAATGTGGTTTTATTGCATACAAACAAAAAATAATAGTCATAGGTTCTTCCCAAATAATTACATGGAATAACATGAATGGATTCAGTCTTGTTTGAGAAATGTCTCTCAGCTTCTCAACAACTCTCTTTCTCCTGGTTGTACTTGAGAAAAAAAGATGTTCAGGTTCATTCTGGCATTTTCTTCCAAGTCTCTCAGCTCTATAGTGCTTTACCTAGACATGTCAGAACTCTCCATGCAGGTCACAAATGCAGGCACAACTCTGGTACTGAGCATAATCCTTCATTCTCCAAGAGTGATGTCTCGGTACAAAGAAAATATAACTGGTTTCAACAATTGGCTAATAGTTGGTGTCATTCCAGAGGGACCCAGTATGCAGATGGTTGACAGTTATGCAGTAACAGACAGGCGCTGGGAAAGAGCAATATGCCCATTCACCTTGAATTGTGTGATCCCAGAGATAGTATATATAATTAGCAGTGGGGGGTTGTGGAGTGCAGAGGGCTGAGAAGTAACTTTGGAGTATGTGCTGAAGCATGTCAACATTGCACAATTCTGTGAGTGTAGTTAACCACATTGATGCAATGTCAAATCAAACTTCCCATTAATTCTTTAGGTATCCCTACTTTGGAAAATAATAAGGCTAATTCCCTAGCCATAGATTAGCACCGGTCTTTCATAGAGAAATAGCCTCAGAATACTTAGTTGCATAGTCTAAAATGGCAAAAAATGTATTGGAGTCCATTGCTGGATCACTGTAGTGTGATCAAATTGCAGGTCTGCAATGAACATTGGAATCAAAGGATTTTATTAAGTGTGGATCAGGGATTGTTTTATAGAATTCAGAGCATGCAGCACAGAAATTCTCAGCTCTGTGCTTTAGTTTTGTCCTTTCATAGATGTCCTGCTATCACATGACTAAATGACTTCATAATTAGGTTACTGAAATTGTTTGGTGCTAATAGTTGACATAATGCTTCCTTTGTGTCCTTACTTAGTCTGTACAGTAAGCCGTTTTCTAACTCAGTGTATGAGTAGGAAGTGGGAATATTCTATTTTTTCTTCTGTTACAGCTATAGTTATATTTTCCTTTCCTCATCTTCACAGTGGGCATAATCCCCACTGGTAATAAGTTCAACTAGAAGTACAAGAGGTAGGTAGATGTTACACACTTAGTTACAGGAGGACAATGTAAATAAAGAACCAAAATTGCATTTTACTACTCTACATATATATATATATATATATATATATATATATATATATATATATAAAATGATTTTGGAAAAACACTGTCGTTAACTGAAAGGGAAGAGTTTAGGCCAACATTTCCCTGTGATACCAGTCTGTGAGCCCTGTGGAAATTGTATGCAAATTACAGCATTTTACATGTATAACGACACTAGACATGTTCCTGATTAGAGAATAAGTAAGTTGTGATAAAGACTGGTAGTGTGCACGTGCAGGGCAACCTTCCAGTGCATGGAAGGGAAGGATCATGGTGCACCTAAGTGATATTAGGTGCAAGTGTGACGGAAGTGCACAGAATAAACATTCTATTTTATATGATTCATTGAGAGGCTCTGTCTACATTTATTGACATTGAGAAGGTGTGGTGTGAATTATGGGGTAAGTAGAAACATACTTTGTTAGACAGGAAAGAGAAGAGGTAGATAATCTGCCTGTGAACTTTATTTACACCAGCCTTTTTTGAAATTTTGTAATTTAAAATTGGTAGCAGTAATTATGTTTTAATACTGACGTTTTGTTATAAGAAAAATCTTTCCTTGGTTGAATATGACTAGGTGACCATCTGTGCTTAATAGTTCAGAACATCATCCCTGCTCCATACACTGGAGTCTGGTTTATATGTATATATGGGTCTACTCCGATCCATCAAAAACTCACTTTAACAAATTCCAGATGGACGAGTCCAGTTTAGCAAAAGTGCATTTACATGAAAATGCACTTTTGCAAAAAACACATCACCAAAGAGTGTTTGCCGGTTCCGGGATCCTCTGGTGGTGCAGGTGCATTGATCATTACATGTTGTGTGGGAGAGAAACCTTTAATGTTAATATAACATGTTATAGATTGCTGTACAGTAAAGATAAGGGAATATTCCCTTTTCCCCACTGTAGTGCGATCTCAGAGATAGTATACATATAAACAGCAGCGTTGTGGGGGGCACAGCCCCCCACATTGGGGTGCAGGGGAATGTATACAAGTGTTTGTACTCTGTTAAAGGCAAGTGGCCGAGGCGCTAGAGATTTTTTGTGTGGATTCTAATAAATTATTTCCTACTACGGAGCTGCTGGTCTGTCGTGTGTGGTATACAGTACTGGTTCTCTACCTTTTGGCAGTTGTGGTTTTGCTAATATGGCCAGTGACTCTTTAGTTGGATTACCTAGGATTTTCCTAGATACTCCTTTGGATATTATGCCTAAGTCTATGGAGACTGTATCGGGAACTGCTGATGTCGCAGCGGTTTCAAACTCTACTTTCACTGTACCTAGTAGAAATGATGGTTCTAATTCGAGTGAACTAGGTAATGTTGTGCTCAATAAATGGATAAAAGATAGAAAACTATGGAATCAAAATCCGTTTTCAAAAGTTGGTAAAAAAATGGAAACTTTCACTAATCCAGAGGTATGTGATTTGCTCTCTCGTATGGAAAGACTGTTGTTCAAAGAGACTGCCGTTTTTCTGAATTCGCAAAGTATGCAAAGATATGAGGAGTTAGAAATTACTCCTCGGGGTCTTAGAGCCATCAAAAATCCTTCTACCCCATTTGATTTAGCTATATCTGAAGAACGGCTATTTCATGAAAGATGGATTGCAGCTGCACATAGATGCAGCTTAGAATGGGTACGTATCTTAGTCGAACGTGACCAGTTTAAGAAACAAAAATTAAGAGAAGAGATAAAGAATTTATGTAAGAATATTACTAACTTCATATCTCAAGATGATTTACAGCAGTTCTTGATCAAAACTAATGAACAACTGGTGGGGTATGAGCATGATTTGATTGACAGGAAGAAGAACAAGTTAATTCGTGACTTGCGTGATTACGATAATAAACGTGCTTTTTTAGTGGCTACTAATCCCAAAGCAAGGAAATCACAAGTGCAATTTGAACATAAGAAGCGGTTTGTGAATAAGGAGAACAGGGCGTTCACTTCGGGTGAAAGTGTTACGTCTGTGACAGAAGGTGATACGGATGAAGATTTTCCTAATCTGCCTCCTGTGGGGAACAACAGTTACTTGAATAATTTTCGTGGTGGCTTTAGAGGTCAAAAACGTAGCTGGAATGGGGCAGCACAAGGTCACTACACAGAGCAAAGAACATTTCAGCGGACTAACAAACGGGGTAAATGGGACTGATATAAATGTTAATAATTCTATTGATTGTAAGTATGTTATT